>NW_026733343.1:0-66872 GCF_028476545.2 Physella acuta
TTAATTTTGTTTTGTTTTTAATTTGAATCAATAACACCACCAATTCTCTTATATAAAATTATTTTTCCACAGCTTTTGTGGCCTTCTATTCATCATTTGGTGCCTGTATGTTCCAGATGCAAGTCCCCTCCTTAAGTCTACCACTTGTTTTAGCCACTCCTGCTGCCATTCTGATTTTCTGTTTTGATTACCAGTTTTCATTTCTTGAAGGATATAACAAAGTAGTCAGTTGTTCCTTATAGAAATAATACACCTCTTAACTTCACTGAGATTGATCCTGTACTGGAGTCCTTTGGAAATAATTATAAAGACATTCTGTTTGGAGTTGGTTGGTGGATTTCCTTTGTAATTTTGTCAAGATACATTTGGAGAGCACAGACAGATAGAACAGCCAATATGGAAAGGTAGTTTTCATGCTTCTAAGCATTTCTTTCCTAGTAATATCTATATGCCTTGTCTGTCTGTCTGCATGTCTGTCTTTGTCCATCTGTCCTCCATCTGTCTGCTTATATATATATATATATATATATATATATATATATATATATATATATATATATATATATATATATATATATATATATATATGTATAAAAGCACTTATTAAATCAAGTTCTGCTTTGGTATTTTAATATTAATGTTATGTAGGCCTACAAATAAATCTTAATTAATTTTAAATTATTGCACTTATAAATTCAGTAATAAACTTTTGAATTACAAATTATTATTCCCAATAATTTTTTTAAGGATAGTCATGAAATTAACAATTCAAGATTACGGCTGCCAAGCATGTATTTTGACAGTACAGGCATAAATCTGTTATTTCAGACTGTTCTTAAGTCCTACATACTGTGCTGTACTGAGCACTGAGTCTATAATGTTAAACAGAAGAAGGCATCCATGCAAAGTAGTCCCTGATCATAAACTTAATGCGGAGGGACAGATATCAGACAAGTATTACAAGGTAGATGTGGTTGTTTTTTAAAAAGTACTTATAGGCAGGTGTAAAATTAGTTGATAGAAGAATTATTTGTCTGAATATTAAAATGTCAAACTGTAGTTGTGAAGACAAAATAATGCTAGTTGTAGTTAAGGTGTTGAGTTTAGTCAATGTTATCTAGCTGCCTTGCAGTTTTAAGTGTTATACTTTTGGATTTTGAAGACATTGAAGCTGAATCATCAGAACAAAATTTCCTTCTGATTTACTTAAATGTAATCCACAAATGATGTCATACACCTAGGGGAAAGGTTTTAATCACAACAAATGGCTTTGTGGAGCAGGGAGAGGGTTAAGAAATTTAACTGAGTAGGCCTATATTGGTAATAGTGGAAAAATAAAACTTGATGAAAAATATTTTCAGTTTAGCTAGAATTATGGATATGTGTGTGAAAGGTCTTTTGGAAGGTCTTTTGGGCTAAATTTGGCAACATTAGCATGACATTTTTTATGGACAACACCGAATAAGGACATGTGTTGGGAATCATAAAGGACCTGCTTGATAGAATTTAAATAACTATCTCTACCAGATCAAAACCAAACTCTAAAACCCTCTCTATGAAAGACGAAAGTTTAATGACAATCTCTACCAGATCAAAACCAAACTCTAAAACTCTATCTATGAATGACAAAAGTTTAATGATAATCTCTACCAGATCAAAACCAAACTCTAAAACCCTCTCTATGAAAGACGAAAGTTTAATGATAATCTCTACCAGATCAAAGCCATTACAAACTCTAAAACTCTATCTATGAATGACAAAAGTTTAATGACAATCTCTACCAGATCAAAACCAAACTCTAAAACCCTCTCTATGAAAGACGAAAGTTTAATGACAATCTCTACCAGATCAAAACCAAACTCTAAAACTCTATCTATGAATGACAAAAGTTTAATGATAATCTCTACCAGATCAAAACCAAACTCTAAAACCCTCTCTATGAAAGACGAAAGTTTAATGATAATCTCTACCAGATCAAAGCCATTACAAACTCTAAAACTCTATCTATGAATGACAAAAGTTTAATGACAATCTCTACCAGATCAAAACCAAACTCTAAAACCCTCTCTATGAAAGACGAAAGTTTAATGACAATCTCTACCAGATCAAAACCATTACAAACTCTAAAACCCTACCTATGAATGACAAAAGTTTAAATATAATTTCTACCAAATCAAAACCATTACAAACTCTAAAACCCTATCTATGAATGACAAAAGTTAAATGACAATTTTCCAGATCAAAATTATTACAAACCGTACCATTGACGATGACGACGATGAGATGTTGGATGGCGACACAGCAGATTTGCCTACAGAGGAAAATGTTGAGTTAGGTCCAGCAGAGCCAGTTGAGGGTGACAAGTCTAGTAATCCCTACACCCCCATGCTGTACGCCTGCGCTACAATGTGGCACGAGACACGCACAGAAATGGTTCAGCTTCTCAAGTCCATTCACAGGTATGGAAGCATAAGGAGTATTTTTACACATTTATATAAAAAAAAGTATACTTTCACACCACAGTTTCTCTGCTTCTCTGATCTCGGCATTATGTTCGGCTTAGAGTAATTTAACTGACAAGTAAGGTACCAATTAAAGCTGAGTAGGCTCAGAAATGAACCAAACGAGAATTATGGGTTAGTAATTCTACACTCAACCAACTATTTCTTAATTCTATCTATAATTTAAATAAGCAGACACACTCAATGTGAGAATCAAGAAATATTAACTGTAACTAGTTTCATATTTAAGAAGTTTAATGAATGAGATAGCCTTATAAAAAATCTGCATATCATTAAAGGTAAAGACAGTACAAAATTTTGTCATACACTTAATTTAAAAATTGTAAGTTAATTTATCTGATTGAAATGTATTTATTATTCTATGAAATAACTACATCTATTTTCTTGAACATTATTTAAAATGTAGATAACTGTTCTATTTAGGCTAGACAGAGACCAGTACATCAGGAAAATAGCCAATGACAATGTAGGAGGATATGATCCAGAACTCTACAACTTTGAAGGTTACTTTAAATTAAATTATCCAAATTTAACAGTATTAAATCAATCCACTTATATCAAGATTTAAATAAATCCTATTGTGTGTATCAATTTGGCAATATGCAAAAAATTAAAGATTTAAAATTATAAAATTATAAATTCATAATTATAAAAAATAATTGTTTTATTATTAATCCCTATTCAATGAATTTTGTTTTTATTCAACTGTTTGACAAATATTTTCTGCTTCTATGTATTTAATTTAGGCCTAAATAAATTTTCTGTTCCAATCATGTAATTGTACAACTGATTATTATTGAACTACTGTACTGTAAAATTTTAATGAGAAATTGTGCAATCATTATTTAGGTTAATTCAGAGCTGTTGTGCTAATTTGTTTTTGTTCATCAGCTCACATTTTTTTTGATGATGCTATGGAACTGGATGATGATGATGAGAGAGTTCCAAACCGCTGGGTCAAAGACCTGGTAGCATCTATGGACGTAGCCTGCAGGTACATTAGACTAGAAAATTGTGGACTGGAAAACTCTAAACATTTTTTAAATAGTTATTTTTATAAATTTGAAAAAAATATAATAATTTAAAAAAGAATTTTTTTTTACAATAATATTAAAGTGTATTCTGTAAAATAATATTTTTTTAAAGTGTATTCTGGTAAATATTATTTTTAATTTTTGATGGTCTGTATTTCAAACCCATAGAGTATTTGTGATTTAACTTTATAAAAACTAGACACTTTTAAAAAAATGTAATTTTAAAATTATTTTTATTGGACAGTTCTGTTCACAACAAGCCAATGAAAGTTCATGCTCCTATTAAAGTCCCCACTCCCTATGGTGGACAACTCATCTGGCAAATGCCGGGAGAAAACCTGCTGTTTGTTCACATGAAAGACATGAGTAAAATCAGGAACAGGAAGAGATGGTCACAGGTAAGACAATGTGCCTGTTAAGTTTTTTTTTATAATCATATGTGATTTTTTACTGCTAGTAAGACAGGGTAGTTATTTATTAATTTTTGAAAAATAAACTAAAATAACTAAAGATTTAAATAAAAAGAAAACTTATGATATTTTAAACACTTTAAGCATTATTTGAATATGGCTGATAAATTTGAATCTAGTGTCTTCAGTAACTATAAGCTTTCCACCGTACTGAATTTGTTTGTAGGTGATGTATATGTACTATCTGCTGGGCTTCAGACACATAATGACGTGCAAGAATGAAATGGTTGAAGAAATGATGAAATTGAGAGAAAAACGTGGCCAGTTTGGCCTTACAATCCAGCAGATAAATCATTTGCTGGGAGAAAATGCTACTGCAAGGGTAGGCATCAACAGGCCACTTATAGATAGGCTAGATCTATTTCATTTTATAAATGATGACAATAGGTAACCAGACACTTACAAAAACTATTGTGTTGACAATAACCCTAGTAAAATTTTTGACAACAACAGCAGGTTCAAATGTTCTAGTTAATCATTATATCCTGTACATATTAAAACAAAATAAGACTCTTGTTTAAACAACAATAGAGTAAGAATTATCTCATAAAATGATATTAGGAAAAATGTTTTCAACAAATACCCCAAAAGAAAATGCAAATCCGTCCATCCACATTTTTTGTGTCACATTTTTTCTTCTTCATTATTTAAAAATGTTTAATTGCAAATTAACTAGCATACACAGTTTAGAAAAGCTTAGTATTATGTAATTTCTTGTATTTTTAACATTTTATTAAGGCTGCATAGATACAACATACAAAATTACTTTATGTAAAAAGTGTTAAACTGATACACTGTGAATTTAATATATTTACTTTGTATTTACTTTGTATTGAGGCATGTTACCCACAATCTACCTCTAAAAGATTATTGGATAGCGTTTCATACCATTAGTCTAAACGTCTGTTGATCAAAATCTCATCAGCTTTTGTTTGAATCCACAGGCCAGCAACACCCGTTTGATACCATTAGTCTAAACGTCTGTTAAAAAATCTCATCAGCTTTTGTTTGAATCCACATGCCAACATCACTTGTTTGATACCATTAGTCTAAACGTCTGTTGATCAAAATCTCATCAGCTTTTGTTTGAATCCACAGGCCAGCAACACCCGTTTGATACCATTAGTCTAAACGTCTGTTAAAAAATGTCATCAGCTTTTGTTTGAATCCACAGGCCAACAACACTCGTTTGATACCATTAGTCTAAACGTCTGTTGATCAAAATCTGAGCAGCTTTTGTTTGAATCCACATGCCAACAACACTTGTTTGATACCATTAGTCTAAACGTCTGTTAAAAAATCTCATCCGCTTTTGTTTGAATCCACATGCCAACAACACTTGTTTGATACCATTAGTCTAAACGTCTGTTTAAAAATGTCAGCAGCTTTTGTTTGAATCCACATGCCAACAACACTTGTTTGATACCATTAGTCTAAACGTCTGTTTAAAAATGTCAGCAGCTTTTGTTTGAATCCACATGCCAACAACACTTGTTTGATACCATTAGTCTAAACGTCTGTTTAAAAATGTCAGCAGCTTTTGTTTGAATCCACAGGCCAACAACACCTTCCTGCTGGCACTGGATGGTGACACAGATTTCTATCCAGGGTCCATCAAAATTTTACTCGACCGCATGAGAGATGAAAATGTTGGCGCAGCCTGTGGAAGGATTCATCCCATTGGCAGTGGTAAGGCAGCTCATTATTAAAGCATATTAAATCAAGATCTTTATTTATACTGCCATAGTTTATGTAGGATACTTAGACAGATCTTCACTGATATTTTTTCATAGCTAAGTTGAATAAAATCATAGAAGTATTTGATTATGTGCATTAGTTTCAAAATATTTAAATTTTTATTGTCATAAAACTGCAATTTTACTTTTAAAATAGTTATGTCATATACACAAATAAATATGTATATACACGTTTATATGACAATTTTGAATGTTTATGTCAAACAAATATATATAAAGATGCTCGTAAATACATATTTATATACACTTTATTAATTTTATTTATTTCTTTACATCAATATGCAAACATGAGTGCTATCTCAATCAACTTTTCTTAGGCCCTATGGTGTGGTATCAGAAGTTTGAGTACGCTCTTGGCCACTGGTTACAGAAAGCAGCAGAGCATGTGTTTGGTTGTGTTCTGTGCAGTCCTGGTTGTTTCAGGTTGGTTTGAGTTTTGTAGTCTTTCATAAACCTACTCAACCTGAATAATATAGTTACATGCCAGTTCCAAATAATCAAAGTGTTTAAGTTATTTTTGCAAAATTTAGTCTAAAAAGTTTAAAGCAAAGCTATGTTTGTTTTATTATGAATGATTGTAATTTTATAAAAATGTAGTCATATTATAACTTTAAAAATTATTATCTTTTTTTAATATAAACTGAAATCTGTTTTTAGAAATTTTAAAATTGTATTTTACATTTTCTCTCAAACAAAAATTTACAAAAAAAAATACCAGAAAAAGTAACAAATGCAGCAGAACATGCTCTCCCTCATGCACAATTTCTTTTCTCCAGCTTGTTCAGAGCAGCGGCTCTGATGGACACCAATGTGATGAAGAGATACACAACAGAACCCACTGAGCCCACACACCATCTTCAGTATGACCAAGGTAACTTTCAATCATTTCCATTATCTGTTCCATCCGGTATTGATCCTGATTAAGGGGATATGCGCGGAAAAAAATCACAAAATTTCTTGTTTTCCGTCATGATGGGTTTCTTGCACTTTTGGATACTTTGTCCATTTTTGTATAAAGAAAATAATAACTTGAAAGAGAAAAAAAATATTTTATGTGTTTGCATTACGATTTTTATGACCCTATTAATAAAAAATAATCAATTTTTCCCAATCTTACAAGCTCTCTATGAAAAGTTTTTATATCCGTTATTATATTGAATTTGACATCATTGGAAAGCTGGATTTCTCATGTATTTAATAAACTTAATTTCCTACATCTCAGAAACACCCAACGCTTACAATCGGCTTTGCAGTTTACACAGATATGGTACTTTCCTGACCTAGTTTTCCTTACTTTTGGCGGTTTTTCTCAGTTCGCAGGTTTTTAACACTAAAAAGCCTACTACTTTTTTTATTTATTAAACAATGTCAACCACATTTTCAGTAAATGTTCTTGATGCAAAAATACAACTTTTGTCATGAGGGAATTGTGATTGCTTTCATACAAAAAAAGTATTTGGTAATTAATATGCACATTTTGAAACTTTTGAATACTAAAAAGGGTAAGATTTTTTAGACATTGTAAAATTCTTACTAGTCATTATTTCAAATAGTTGTCGTGACAAAAGTTTTAATATATACTGAAATATAAGCAGTTTGAATTTGATTGCTAAAGGTGCATAAATAAAAAAGCCTTAGTATTTTTAAAAGTAACGAAAAATTCAAAATGGCGGAGGTTTTTTGGGTTTCCATGACAAACAAAATTGTTTTCGACCCGTTTTTTTGCTGTTTAATACTTGGTTTTATATGCCAAATATGATAAAAGTATTCAAAAGGCTTTAGATCTTAAACTGAAAAAAAATAGAAAAAAACATAGCATATCCCCTTAAAGTGTTTTTTTTACTGCTGGACTTACAACACTATTCTGAAGTAACAGAAACAGGTGAACTCTACTTCACATGTACTATGGTCTGTGATGCTCTAAAGTGTATTCAAGAGAAACTTTTATTGTTAGGACTCTGGTCCTAGCACTGGTAGTAGATTTTTTTTTATTTCTGTGGCCTCAGCTTGTAAAGGATCACATGATCATCACCAAGCCCAGACTACCTAGTATTTACACCCAGCTTAATATTTTGCTCTACATTCCACACTATCATTAACTCTGTTTTGTAACTAAACCCCCTTCATCCAAACCTAGGTGAGGATCAGACTACCTATACTTTGGGGTCATCCATAAATAACATCACGCTTTTTTGATGATTTTTACCTCCCCCCCTCCCCTCCGTCACATATTGTCACGAAAAGCCAGACCCCCCCCCTAAAATGACGTCACACCTCAGCCTACAACCCCCCCCCCCCCCCCCTCAAAATTGCAGTTGAATTCTTTTTAAAACATCGATATTTTTCCCAAATCTTGTCTGAACTCTGTCAAAATAGAGTATTTCAATCAATTCCTATTACAATTTATTAAAACAGTTTTCTAAAATGCAAAATAACGTCTAAAATTTGTTTTCTAACATTGCTTTTTTATAATGCAAAAGTGTGACGTCGCACCATCTGACCCCCCCCCCCCCCTTCCCCTCATCACACACCGTCACAAAATTACGGACCCCCCCCTCCCCCCTACGAGTGTGACGTCATTTATGGATGACCCATTTACACCTAGCTCTATTTATCTTATTATTAGGTGAGGATCGCTGGCTGTGTACTCTAATGCTGCAGCAAGGATATAAAATTGAATACGCTGCAGCAGCTGATGCCTGGACCTTCGCCCCTGAAGGATTCTTTGAATTCTTCAACCAAAGGCGCCGTTGGATGCCCTCAACAATTGCCAATATATTAGATCTACTTGGCTCCTCCCAGCTCACAAGGAAGAAAAATTCTAACATCAGCATGCTGTACATACTGTACCAGTGGTTGCTTATGCTGATGACAATACTGGGCCCAGGCACAATCCTAATGATGATTGCAGGTAGGTTAACTCTTATTACTTCTATAACAGTTTTAGTGGAGGAAAGGTTAACTCAATTTTCTTTTATAACAGTGTCGCTGGGGTAAATTTTAACTTCTTCTAAAAGAATGCCAATGTGACAAAAAGAATACAAACATTGATAGTTTGTGGAGCAAAATCATGCTTTTGAACCAATTGAGCTAATTTTAATATAATATTTATATTAAAATTAGCTCAATTGGTTTAAAAGCAGTATTAATAATCTAATTCAAGTGGCTTAAAGCTGAATATTTTAAACTTATTCAGACAATACAAACAGATAAAACATTTCCTTCCTGTGTAGAACAGTGACTACTCTTTCATGCTGTTGTCTACCACTTCGAAATTTAATATTTAAATTCATTTTTTAGATTGTATGAAAAATCTAATAATTTTTTTTCTGCTATCCAACAGGTGCAATAAAATTAGTGTTCAAACTAGATCTGGTGGGATCCTATGTCTTTGCCGTAGTCCCAGCAGCCATTTACATCATAGGCTGTTTTTGGCTGAAGTCTCAGCACCAACTGATATTTGCTGCGGTACTCAGCATTTTTTACACCTTCATTATGATGATAGTCCTTGTGGGGACGATCCAAACAGCATCACAGGAGAATGTCTTTCACCCCAGTGTCATAGTCATAGTCATGCTGACTGGGATTTTTATCATAGCTGGAATCTGCCATCCTCAGGTACATAGTTGACAAATTCTTACATGAATTTCAAAAATAAATTGGCTAAAACCAAAACAATTTTTTAAAATTTAAAAACATTATTTTTTTTGTTCAAGTTTTATTTTACAAAACGAAGTTTTTAACAATATTATTCTAATTAAATTTTACAAGACAGAGTTTTTAACAAATTATCTTTTAAAACCCAAAAATATTATTATACATTTTCTACCTAATGACTGCGTTTCCAAGATGCAAAATAAAATTAAAATAGTTTTACATGCATAATTTCAAGTTGTACTTATTATCAGAGAATATTCATTACTCTCTATGATCAACTTTATTCTCTCCAGACAGAACAACTTAGTATTAAACTTAACTTTCAGTTAATAACTTATTAATTACTTGTTAATATTTGACAGGAAATTGGATGCCTAGTTCACGGAGTACTCTACCTCCTAACAATCCCATCTGGTTATCTGCTCCTTGTTATCTATTCAATTATCAACCTCAACGATGTCTCATGGGGGACCAGAGAGGTGCCCACTAAAGCTCAAAGATTGGAGATGGAACAAAAAAGGAAAGAAAAAGAAGAAGAAAAAAAGAAACAGAAAAAAGGATTTTTTGCTAGGATGTTTAATAGAGGCGAAGGTTACTAGAAAGTTTTCTGAATTTTACTTTACTTAGCTTGGCAGATATTAATGTCACATATTATATGGTCCAATTACCATTTTTAAGATTTTTATGTAGCCTGCTCATTGTCTCAACTTAACACTTTACAATAGGCTTAGTTTATTTATCCGTTCCACATATTTTAAAGATCAAACTATAGGGCCTAATGTTTTTTAGTTAAATAAACTAATCTAAAAGTGACAAGTGACACATTAGCAGTTGTTATGTTCTTGTAAATAGTTTAGATGGTTAAATATTTAATCTAATTTGCTCATTTATTCTAGAACATATCAGAGAACTGACCAGCTTGGTTAAGACGCTGATACCCCAGAAAAACAACCAAGCAGCTGTTCTAGTCTCTGATGAACAGACAGACAACAAGGTCATTGAACTTCTGGCTAAAATTGAGAGTAATCTTGGTGTAAGTATTTAATGAATGCATTATTTTTTATCATTACAAATTTGCAACTGCGTAGGTATCATTTAATTGATGAAATGGAAATAGATGTTAACTTCTGTTCAGCAGCATAAATTTGTCTATGACAAGTTTTGGTACCACTGATAGGCAGTGGGGGGGGGGGGGGAGGGCACAGGGTTATGTGCTTCTAATTAAAGGGCAGAAGTGACTCAGTGACACCTCTTTCTGTTGCCAATATATGATGAAGATTAGATATTAGTTAAACAGTGACACACTGTCAGCCTTACAGGCAGTTAAACTAATTTGTCATCTGACAATTATTTTAAAATTTTTTACTTCATTTAAACGTTGCATATTTTTCTACATTTTTAGATAATGCACTATACTTTTCAGCATTTAAATCTTGCATTTCTTTCTTCCATGTAAATGATGCACATTTCTTTTAATCATTTCAATGCTGATTTGTTGTCACCAGCGCTTGCTCCAAGATGGAGGCAATAGAGAAACAGGAACATCTACTCTGCAGCAAATCATCGTTGAGCAGCCACAGCTTGGGAAGTCGCAAAAACCTTCATTGCAGTCACAAGATGGAAAGTCACAAAAACCATCACCAGTCATTGAACAGGTGAGTGAATAAATGCTCTTTGCTAATCTCATTGGTAATGTTGTATAATAAAACAGTGATTAAGAAAATCTATTTGAGAAAAAGAAAGCTGCATAACAGTATAAGACTCAGTTTCATCATGTAGGTATCATCATAGGCTCTTGATAAGCTTTGTTGTTGGATGTTAAGTAGATGGTTGTGAAGCTAAATAAAACTTCATAATTTCTTTTGCATTTGATATAAATATTGTTGCCATTCAAATTCCAAACCAACCAAAATATTATAAAGGAACAATTGACAGGAGATATGAAACAATAACTAAACCCTGTGCATTGCTCTGTTGTTGTTTTTTTTAAAAATATAGTTGGCATATTTTTGTATTTAACATTTTGAGTTTATTAAATTATTTGATCAAAGAAATTTCAATTTTTTTTAGCCCACTAAAACAACCCCAGCTCCCAAAAACAAAAAAGCAAAAAAGAAAAAAATAAGAAATGAACTGAAGAATCCATTTTGGGCTGAAGACAAAGGATTAGGAGATGGGCCAACTATAGAAGTAAGTTTATTTAATCATTCTAATTTTAATACATTTTTGATAAAACTAAAACCTAAGAACAATTAAAAGTTTAATAAGGATACTGAAAGAGGCCATATCAATCTTCAGTTGTTTTTGTGACTTTTTTCAAAAACATTTTTATTTGCATCACTTCTTAGGGCAATGAAAAGGAAATGGAATTTTGGCGAGGGTTTGTCGACAAGTATCTGCTCCCCATCAAACCAACGGCAGATGAAAGGGTTAGTTACCTGTTTATATAATACAAGCACTAACAGCATGTAATAAAGTCAAATTTTAAAATTACCATTATCTTTAAAAGAATTGTGATAATTTTTAAATTAGTTCTTGATCTCACAAACCTTTTAATGCAACATTAATTTGTGCAGAAAAAAATAGCAGATGGATTAAGGGACTTGAGGAATTCTTCAGCTTTTGGGTTAATCATCCTGAACTTGCTGTGGATGGCTCTCAACTTTATGTTCCAGTACACACAGGCTGCCCGCATCGCTTTCAAATATGATTTTGAGGCAAAGAAATATGAATTTGAGGTAATTTTATTGAGAATTTCAAGTGCTATATATGTAAGAAAAAATAGCTTTTATTCCATGACAGTGTCTATTATGATAATAGCCTCCAATTTAGGCACATATAATATTCTAACACCCACATCTAACTTTATTCATTCAACTTATTTCTTTAATTAATTATAATTGTTGAGCATTTTCAGATCAGATTATTATATGCGTCCATGTGTATTTGTGTATGTATGTTTGTGTATTTATGTATTTGTGTACTTGTATTTATATGTTGTATGTATTAATGTGTGGCTATAGCCAGAAAAAAACGTCAGACTTATTAATGAAGAATCTTATTTCTTAAGTGTCTCATTGCAAACCAAGAAACTATTTTTTAAGATTTATATATTTATTAGGAAAGTGTTCTTGGATTTGGGTTTGTTGGTCTCCTTTTGTTGCTGCTTCTGCTGCAAATGGTTGGAATGCTAATTCACCGCATGGGAACTCTTCAGCATCTTTTGGCTATAACTGAAATTATTGTGAGGTGAGTTCAGAAAAATTTCAATTTAAAAAATTCATTAACCAAAAAAAATGGGACAAAAGTGGAGATAATGTATGACAAAATTTTTCCTCACAATAAGACTATATTATTTTTACTTCTGTAATACCATTTAAAAAAAAAAAAAATCATTTAAGAACGTTTGCGTTCATTTAAAATTTTAATTGTATTGAATTTCCCTAGCCTCAAATGATACCAAATTATCTACATTTATTGTAAATGTATTACTTGCATTAATTTTATTTTCATAATATAGATCTGCATCACTATGATAATCATTCAATTGTGTTATATTATTATAATATATATTTAATTAATTAATTAAATAATAATTTTAAAACAGAAACCAAAAGAGTAGCATCGCAAATGAAAAACTTGAAAGAGAAGCTGCCATTAGGCACATCAAGGAGGTTTTAAAAATTCCTGTAACTGGTGATCAAGGTACAACAACTGAACCTCCTATCATTGCACCAAAGGGCAATAACTTTGGAAAATCTGTTTGGGCTTTCTCTGATCGAGGTGCATCTAGAGGTAGGAAATTAGAATGTGAAGAAATAATTTTAATGTCTTGTAAAATAATTATGTTGTGGTTTTTTTTTTTTTGCTGTAAAATACTGCACACAATACGTTATGTTTTTGCTCTAAATAATTTTGTAATTTAATGAAATCAAACAAAATTTTTAATGGATTTTTTTTCCATTTTTTTTTAGGCACTCACAATAATGAGCATATTAGAGAAACACTAAGAAAGACAATTAAAAATATGGGGCCTATTTTTGATGCTCAGAGATCCAATGGCCCTCTTGATAGGAGAACACTACAAACATTGAACAGTGTTAGACAGAGACTGAATGGTAGTTCTCTCGGCGGGATGTAAGTACCGCAGTCTAAGTTCTCTTTTTTTTTCTGGCCAGTGTTTATTATATTTTTTAAAACGCTTGCTGTTTGATACAAAATATATTATTACAATAATAATTATATACTTCAAATCTGAAACAATTTAAAAACCTAATTTTTAAAAATTGACTCAGAAAAGTTGTATTTTTTTATGTCATTTTAATCTTAGTAAATGAATTTTTTTTATGAACACTGAACACATTTTATACTTTACAATTTTCTATTTCCAACATAAAGCGCACCTAATTTAGGTATGTCAGTTCGACCTAAGCTTCCACCTCGAGGCAGATCTCAAACTGCTAAGGTTGTCCAATCCGGCTTTGGGTTTACAACCAAAGAGCTGCGAGACTTAAATATCATGGAGCCGGATTATGACACAGATTCCGATTTGCAAGGGGGGGCCATGGCCCGGACTCTATACCACAGATCAAAGTTGATCAATGCGGCAACCAGTTCTATGGAGAATGGGACCCCTGCTTTTAACAGCAATGATGTCCCAGTGAGGAGACAAGTTTCATTCTCAAGACACCGTCAGTTTCAGAGTGAAAGATTTGAACGTTTGTAAGTTTTAAAGTGCAAGTTTATGAAGAGAATTTTGTAACGTTTTTTAAAAAATGACATTCTATCATTCAATCTATGATTTCAAGTCCAAGCTCCAGAAATCGTTACATTGCCAAAAAAAAAAGAATCAAAATTACTTCATATTTATGATTGTAAATGTAAGTGTGAGAGTTTAAGATTTAATCATATGTGGGTATTAAAGGGCTAGATTTCTTTATTTGTAAAACAAAACAAATCCAATAGAAAATGATGTGATTATTTATGTGTAATTTAATTTCATTCCTTAAAATTTTTCATTCCAATTATTATAACAAATTTATTATGTTCTATACACCATGACATTATGCTATTTATACTCTCATTCAAGCTTTCTTGATTGTTCTTAAAATGCCTGACTTACTTCATATATTGATTTTAAAATTAAAAGTCACCATTTCTGCCATGTCATAATATTTATACTCACACATACTATACTTTTTTTTATCAAACATGTTGGCTTGATTAATAACTTGTTAATTGTTAAATTAAAACAAGGGAAAAAAACTGTGATTTTTTAATTTCTATTTATTTAAAACTTTGATGTCAGATTTTTACAATCGTGTTATTATGCATTATCAATATATGTTATATAATAATAATTTATTGAATAATCCTTTTAATGAATACTTGTACTTACTTAAATTTGGTCATAAGTTTTAATGTAAAATATTTTTTTAAACTGAGCAAATAAAATCATAACCCATTCAGCAAACATGTTGCAAACATTGAGAGAAAAACAAAGTTTCAACCTATAGATAAATTATTCAAGAAATGTAACTCATAAATTTTGTTTAATTTACACACATTAATGAAGTTTACTTTCTACAAAAATAGTACATTAATTCCACTAGTTATTTAATTTTGCAAATCCCTAAATCAATGCATTTGTATGTTAATTACATTTTGAAACAACCATAAAGGCTTTCATCTTTCTCCTTTTTTTTCTCCAAAGTTGTTTTCTCATACCAGTGAGGTTATTTTTGGAATTGCAAATTTAAATAAGAAAATTTACAATTTTTTAAATTGTATTTTCTCTGTAAAAAAATATAAAATGGTGTTAAAATATTATATATGACATATTTAAATTTCATTTTTAAAATGTTTGTTGGAGTATATTGTTATCATGTTGGCTTTTATTCCATGACACCTGTCAATAATGATGATAGCCTCCCTGTGAGGAAAATATGCCTGAGTAGACACGCTAACTCCCTCATCTAACTTTCAATCAACTGTTTTCAATAATCAATTTTGTTTTGTTGTGCATCTTAAGGTTAGATAAATATAAATTAAGTTTTAGAACATTTAACATTAACAATTACTGGTATTGTAACAGTTATCAAGTAATGGTGTTTTTAAATAGGCCTTCTTCTCACAGTTAGTGAAAGGCATAAACAAATTTCACAGGCGTGTATTAAGTCTGTTTTAACTACATTTATGGCTTATCAGGGTTTTCATAGCACTTATTGTTAAACCAGTCTACCTAAACCTAGGTTTATAAAGATAATATTTGTATATAATTTACTATATTTCACCAGTCAATTTTAGTCATACAACAATAATGTTTGTTGATGTATACTTTTGTTCTTTCCATTTCATGACCAGCACTATGAAAGATTGGAGATTTATTTGATTATATCACACCATGAATGTCTTGATTGTTCGTGAACCTGGTGCTATATCTGAGATTCATCCTTGTGCCATTTTTTGCATTTCCATTATGTTATTCTTGATACTTTTCATCTAATTAAAATCAAACTGATCTTTTTGCAAATCTGTCTATTTTGAAAATTCAAGTGAACTATTTTGTTTTATGTTATATATTTTAATGGCATAATAATATTAATAATGTATTTATATGATTTTTATAAATAGTTAATAAAACTGATTCCAATAAAAAGAGAGTTTTAACAATAAATATTTTTAAAATGTTGTTTAATATTTTATTAAATTTTTGCAGAGGCTTAGCCAGGGTAGGGTGGTGTGGTGGCCACCCCAGGCTCCAACCATAGGGTTAAAAACAGGGTAAATTAAATAAGTACATTCTGAGCTCAATTACTAATTTATACACAATCTAAGTTAAGAATATACTTATATTTAGGGAATTATTTAACTGATTTCCGCATAAAATGTGTGAAACCAAAATAGTAGTTATAGAGGGACATGCAGACCTTTTCAAATGGTGTTGGGGAATTTTGTTTTCAACAACGTGAATAACCAAATGTAAATGGGGCAGGGTGCGGAACCCAAATGGGTTGCTGTGCCTCTGCATTCTTGGTTCCCTTTGTCGTTCCAACTTATGCTATCATTGGGCACAGAGAAAGTCTACCGCCCCCCCCCCCCAGAACAAAATGGAATTTATATATAGAAAACATATACTTTTAGCAGTGTCCACCCCCCCCCCCCTGGAGAAAAAAGTCTGGAAGAAACACTGATTGGGCGTCACACTATGATAGCCAAAATGAAGATCCTATAACACTCAAATTATATAAAAGTAAATGCAAGGAAAAGATCTGTTTGAGAATGTATCTAATGATTAAAGTTTAAAAGTGTGGACCAAATTTAAAGGAGATTCATACCATAAGGTGGGGTGGGGGCTGCATACCAAGGCATCATGTATGCCAGGTTGTCTGACACAAACATTTCTTCACTTTACCAACCTCCTTGCTATCAATTTAATCAATTCAACCAGTTTTCACAGTTTAAACATCCTTGAGATCTGACATGACCTAAATATAAGCCAGAGAGTAAATAAATGACAATGAAGTGACCAAGGGTAAATTTACTCGAATGGAAACTTTTAAACAAAGGCAATAAAATCCCCTAACAAAATACATAAATGATCAACAGTAACAACATGCTTTTATGGTTGAGGATGTTAAGCCATGTACACCATATATAAATATGGGTGTTTTACATATTGGCCATCTGATATGTATGTTAAACATGAGCTACCTAATTTGAATGTAATGCATGAGCTACCTGATATGAATGTAATGCATAGGAATATGGACCATCTGATATGGATATGTGTGTGTGCGGGTGTACATGCGTGCGAGTGTGTGTGTGTGTGTGTGGAGATTCTTGATCCATCCCTATGACAAATCCCTGCCTATGCCATTGAATACAAGTCATTTTGAATTAAGCTTATCGTTATAGATAAAAAAAAAAATTCTTTAGTTCGGTCGACATTTATTTGCCAAATAATATCTGGTCTGGCAATGTCTAATCATATTAACCCATATTCTGCTAGCGTCCCACTAATGGGACGCTTGTAAAAAAAATTGCTAAAATTTATTAAAAACTAGTTAAAACACAAATTATGTTTCATTGTATTTGAAAATGGCTAGACTATTGAATTTGTGTGTGTTTTGTGAAAAAAATTAATTTAGAAAAATGTTATAGTGCCGGATTTGCAGGACTTCTCAAAATGGCGAAAAAAAGAAAACATGCGCACAGGAAAATGCATACCTTCTAAAATATTAACATTTTAAGTGCAAAATACATTTGAAACTTGTAGCAGTACCATATTTCTTTCTGATAAAAATTTAAGAATAACAATTTTTTTTTACTACTTCGTTATATCAAGTGTACAACAAGCGTCCCATAAGTGGGACGCTAGCAACGAATGGTCCCATGTAGATTGTTACACAAACGTCACATTTATTGGACACTAGCGAGAAACACAGATGCAAATGTTTATGTTAGATAGTTATTTATGGTGAAACAATTGTTGACTTTGTTAACTGCTGACTTTGGGGTGTTAAGTAGTATTTATAGATACTTAATTATGACCTTGACCTATATTTATGCAGATTGTTACACAAACGTCACATTTATTGGACACTAGCGAGAAACACAGATGCAAATATTTATGTTAAATGGTTATTTATGGTGAAACAATTGTTGACTTTGTTAACTGTTGACTTTGGGGTGTTAAGTAGTATTTATAGATATTTAATTATGACCTTGAGCTATATTTTCTTATATATTATTGTATTAAAAAATTGCAAATATTGAAAAACTTACATTTTATTTTTAAGTTTTCAGAATTACACTTACTGAAGTATTTAATACCATTGAATACAAACTAATTTAGTATTGCTGTAAAATTACTAGCGCGTGTTATTAAAATTATAACAAACCAGAATAATTACAATGGCCACGATGGTGAAATGATTCAGTCATGGGGGTTGGTTAACTCTCTTCATATAAGAGAGCTTAAGCTACATATAGCAGAAATGTGAATTAGCTGTGTACATTTGTCATGCCCCAATAATATTCCCCTCCAAAGGTTCCCGATACCAGTTTTACTTTGTTAACTTTTTAAGGAGATTCCTGGTGTTAGATTGGAAGTTGTTCGCATAGTGAGGTGCATACATGGATGAGAGCCATGAACACTCAATACAAGCCCCCAGAGACGTATCCGTGCCCTAGAAATAAGATGTCTGATGTCCTAATGTACGCCTGTGAGGGGGGGGGGGGATAGGGAGGGTAACAAAAGAAAAGATGACTGGACCGGATCATCTTTTGCAAATTCACTGAGGGCAGAGTTTCTTTCGGGCATCATTTCAGAGGAGGGGGGGGGGGGGGCTCTGCCCCCAGAACAAAATGGAATTTATATACAAAACATACGTTTACCAATATCCACCCTTCCCCTAAAATTTAAGACCATCCCCCCTGAAAATTTCAAGTACGCCCCCCCCCCCCCCCCCAAAATCAATTATTTATATTTAATTATATTACAGTTTCGATGAATAATAACAATATTTGTGATCATGTGTGTCTAATTAGAGGTACTAGTCACAGCTTTACTTAATTCCAAGTGTTATTCACTTTGATGGATGCTAGATTAAAAGAAAACTAGAGATTTGAACATAATTTCTGCATTTTAGACCATGGTATGGCTAACCCAATTGATCATTATCAGTATTTTTAGCTGTCCTAAACAATGTTATCATTGGTCTAACAATACAAAATCAGTATACAGCTTAATTTTCGCGTGAATAGCCATATTTCGTGATAAATGATTTTATTTTTCAATAAATGTACATGGGGCCGTTCGTTGCTAGCGTCCCATTTATGGGACGTTTTTTTAAAAATCGATATTTTAAAAAGTATTGATTTTTAAAAAAAATCCATAGTCATTCCTTCATTCAGTGCCCAAAAGCTAAACCATATCAAAAAATTATAAAAATTTGAGACCTTGGGATAATATGGGTTAAACTGGCAAGTCATCGTTGAAACGAGAGTTATGTACCTTGTGCTACCATGTTGTTTGTTGTGGGAAGTAGTTAAAGATAACTCCGCTGAGATTATTGTTTCCTGATTATCCTGTGAAAACGGATATAACATTAAAATTTTAACAGAAAACAAACAAATTGCACAGTTCATCTGACAATGCCACCAAAAGAAAGAAAGATTGCATTTATGGGGTTCAGATCAGTTGGTGTGTACACGTTTTTTTCCAAATCATTTCCCCTTCTCTTTTTTCTGATTCTGAACCAGGAAAAAGTACTAATCTAGATCTAGATTTCTAGATCTAGAATCTAGATCTAGATCTAAAAATAATCTAGTAGTACTAGATCTAGAATCTAGAAAGAGATCAAGATCTATTCTAATTCTAGATCTAGACCTGGGTAATAAAATACATTAAGACGAGGCATAGGTCTATTAAAAAATAATAATATTACTAGCTTATCCGGAGGCGTGGCCGGTTGCTAACAACAATATGGTGTACACATCGGATGCATGACTTCTGACAATTTTTCGTTTTAGTTCCAGTGACCTTATTAGAATTACTGTATTAAAATGTTTAACACGAGCAAAATGGCGGGGTTTTCGCGTTATTAAAACAAACAATAGGTGGCAGGGCTTTAGGACGATATTTAATTTAGAATCAACCCTTTGAATCCCGTTGCATTGAGTTAAAAATAAACTCAAAACAATAATATAAACAATCTCTTTTCGGTCGGTCAGGCCACATACCACGCACGCATAGTGTTGTGTGTCGTGCCTTAACATTATCCCTTCATTATCATTAGATTTAATTAATTAATTAGTTAATTAATTTGCTAATTTATAAAATTATGTATGATGCTATAGAATTAAGTAAGTATAATTTTTTACTATGTATTTGTACTATTAAACATATTAAAGAACATTGTTGTTTCAATACCACCCTCTCCCCTTCTTGAACTCAATGTTAAACTTTTAACACCATTTGTAAAGACTAGTGGTATGCTGTCAGGCGGCGGATGGGTAGGGTATATAATCATTGAAAAAAAAAATCCACCGTAATGCGTGTTATTGGCCTTGGGCCTTGGGTGACATTGTTGGCGCTTTTTTTTTAGCTCCAAAAACGCAGTCTAAAATCTGAACTTGAGATGTTTGGTTTGGCAGTCAAGTTCTCCACCACCCGACCATGCTGTCCCATGTATTAGTGTAAATAAAATCACCACTTAATGTCTAGATTATAAGAAAATTAGAAAATGACAAGAGTAGAAAAATTTTGTTTTCTGCTACATCCATTTCTTAATAATTAGACATCAAAGACTATTTGAAGTGCTAAAATTTCTTTTTTTTTAAAATGAACAAAATAAAACTAATATTTTAAAAATTCAAATGTTTTTCAATTGTGTAATCAATTTTAATAAGTAAATAAACCTCAAAATATGCCATTTAATCATGAATTATTCAATCTATATAACCATTATGTAATTATTAATCATTAGCCTCATTAGGCCTAAATTTTAAGGCATGATTTAGATTCTAGGTCAATTACTTTCACCAATCTCAAGAGTTTCACTAAGGACAGAAGAATGATAGTACTGTTTATATGGCCAGGAAAAAATATTGATTTGGATTCTAAATTTAATTCAAGTCTATACTAAAATAGATCTGCGTGTTTGAATTGTACCAATCCTGTAACTGAGTTTTTCAATTAAGAAGCTATACTACAAAGTTTTTTATACAACACAACGTTTATAGCTGTTTTATGATACATTAGAAAAAAAAATAGCATGAAAATATTTAATATTTTTCTACTGTTATTTTTTCACCAGGTAAATCCTCACTCATTATCCAATATGTGGAGAATCAGTTTGTTGACTCGTATGATCCTACCATAGAAAACAGTAAGCATTTTCTTTCACAAACAGAATTGGCGCAGAATTAAAATGGATTGTTTAAACTTACAGAAATTAGTAAACCATTTGAAACTGAAACCTTATTTTTTTTTTAAAATAAGAACAATAACTTCAATTTATGTTTGTTCCTTCCCTTATACACTTTTGAAAAATTTGGCTGAATTTTTATGGGTTGTCCATAAATGATGTAATCCTTTTAAATAGAGTTTTATCACATGCCACCACAATAAGCTGGATTTCCCCCACCCTAAACTGAGGTGATTCCCCTTCCCCCTCCCCTGCTCAGTTTTAATTTTGCATTACATTTAATATTATGAAAAAAACTATATTTAAGCATTTTCAAAAACAACCCGAGTCGGAGGCCAGGATTATGAGCTGCATGTGATCGACACAGCTGGGCAGGATGAGTACTCTGTTATACCCCAGTCATATTTTATCAACATCAATGGCTACGTCTTGGTTTACTCTGTTAACTCACAAAAAAGGTGAGTACTCTGTTATACCTCAGTCATATTTTATCAACATCAACGGTTACGTCTTGGTTTACTCTGTTAACTCACAAAAAAGGTGAGTACTCTGTTATACCCCAGTCATATTTTATCAACATCAATGGCTACGTCTTGGTTTACTCTGTTAACTCACAAAAAAGGTGAGACAAATAGGACGCATTATATGCTGCATACAAATTTTCTATTCTTCCCTATTCTTGAATTAGCTAACAATGTCTAGTAATTAAGTACTGAATTTATTTCATTAAGATGGAATTTAGGTTTTCTTTTTACCTTGTTACAAATATTTAATTAAAATTTATAATTATTTTTCTTTCAAATTAAAGTTTTGTTTTATATATATAATATAGAACGTGTTGTTTTTTTTTTTTTTTATATGTTGATAATTTTAAAAATGATTATGAAGAAGCTTTATGATAAAATACAAAAGTAATTGTTCTCTAAAAAAGAAATGTAATTGTTCTCAATCTTATCTTCACTACAGCTTTGAAGTGGTGAAACATGTTTACGACAAGATCATTGATATGAAAGGAAGAATTACGTAAGTAAAAAGATAAAGGTAGTGCTTAACCCAAGGGTATTTCAAACTTACCTAGAAACCCTTGTCTTGTGTTGTATATTTTATTGTGTTGTCATTAAAAAAAAACTTCCTCAGTGGAGGGGTTTCGTTTAACTTTTTTAAAATTAAAAAATGTTTGTATGTATTGTATTTATTAGAAATTTTTAAAGAAGATGGACTAAAAATTTTACAGGGTCCCAATAGTTTTAGTAGGAAATAAGAAGGATCTTCGTTTTGAAAGGTGAGTTGGCCAGCTGTTTTTTCCTTTACTATGTACTGCCAGTGTTGTGTACTGTTAGTTGTAGGAAGTGGATGAATATTTGTACTGCTAGAATTCTTGTAAAAAATAGAACTTTGTTACACAACACGTTTCTTCTACCTAGGGTTATATCAGAAGAGGAGGGTAGGCGCTTAGCTGAATCCTGGAAGGTTCCATTTCTTGAAGCATCGGCTAAAGAAAATTCAGTAAGTTTTTAAACTATGATTTCCATCAAGTCTAAAGTGTTCAGTTACTGCCCTTTCTATTTATTCAAGAGTTATTGCCCAATTACTTAAGAAAACAGCATTAATTAGAGTTATTCCAGCTTTGCCTTTTTCAAAGTGTAAAGTAGATTTCAGTGTCCTACTCACTTTATGGCATATTAAAAACGCCACGTAAGAGAAGCCAGGAAATATTTTATGGAGTAATGCCATGACCTAATGAAAACTAGGCTCCATACTACATATGAACACAATTGTTTACATATGAGAATCTAATGGCACTGTGGATGAAAAACATCTATTTTATGTTACTCTTAAAGAACTTTAAATTTTAAGTTGTTTCTTTGTTTTTATTGTTTATAATTTGAAAATTTGTATCAAGTTTATAACAAAGACTTTATCTATTTTCTAGTCTGTGAAGGATATATTTGACACCATTTTAAACACAATGAGACAGAAGGAGAACGGCGAGACACAGGAGAAAGGCTCCTGTGTTTTATCCTAGTACCTGCGCTTAGATCATTCACTCTCTGTTCTCTTTAGTTGTCAAGATTTTATTTTTCCTCCAAATTCATTCTAAAACATTGTTACCTTTTAACTTATTACATTATTGCTTCATCGTGTTGTCTTCATATGGTAAAGTGTACACTCATTGGGGGTATAGTAACAGAAAATGGGTTCACGTACATACGTTGTATAGGGTACAGGTTCATTTGGGTATCCCTAGGGTGTATATGAGGTTCTCATATTGTATAGATTTTAATCAAATATTTTGTTGTACTAGTCTGGATGCTTGTTGCTTTTTCTTGAGGAAATTTTTGTTGTTCTATATAAACTTGGCCATAACTGTGAAGTATATGCGATACCGACATCCACCTAGTGTTGGGTGAATGCTAAACAGGAGCAGATGTTACACCCTTGGTTAGGTGTTCTCAGATGATTGAGAGGTGTGGTATCCTCTACAAAATAAGCAGGAATCTTGACAGATCCATGCACTTCCCTTTTTCATTAGAAAATAAAGTTGAAGATTGCATACCAGAATCTTAAAATTCCTATCCTGAACTTGAAACAACCAGGAAAAAATTATATGATGATATAGGATAAATAGTACCAGATATTTTGATTTGTACATAATTTTAATCATAGGACTTACCGTTCACAATGAATGTAAGTATAAAGTTTATTATAGATCAGAACAAGAAGTGGATGGGAATGATTGTTTTTTTTTAATTTGGGTACTGGTGTGATCCCTTTATTCTAAAGGATGCAAAAATTATCCCTTTTAAAATAGCTGCACAATGAGTAGCTTCCCATAGTTTTTTTTAAACTGCTAGTTGTTGACTGTTTCACATGGATGAATATGACTGGTTGTGAGGACTGCATTTTCAAAGTTACTTGTTAGATAATTTTAAAAGACTAATGCAACAAGAAGGTGATGGGTTATGTCATTTTAAAAAAAATTGATAGTTCTATTTCCACTATTTGATCTTTATAGACTTTGTAGATATTTTTAGATGTGTCTTCGTCTAAAATATGATATCAAGTTATGTAAGATATATCTGATTGTAAATATTTAGCACCCTCTGTGTACCAATTGTTTGGTAATATTTAAAAAATGCTTTACTTTTAATATGCCATTGATTCCCACAGAGCCAGCAGACTCACTGAGATGTTATTATGTACAAGTATCGTCAAAAGCTTTTTATCTTTTATAAAAAATCTGCTTTCTACTTCCAGTAGAACTATAAGCGTAGATAGAATTTCACCCATGTAATTCATTGTTGAATTAATTGCTGACAGTAAATCATGATACCATTTTTGTTTTTGAGGTGAGATCAAAATACCTGTCCAGAAAAATTGAAGAAAATAAAAAGAGCAAAATAAATAAAGATATCACTAGATATGGCTGTCTCTTGTGTTGCTGTCTTGAGTTGTCATGTTCTGTCTTAAGTTCTCATGTGCTGTCTTTAGTTGTCGAAGTTGTTGTCTTTTATTGTATGTGAGGAGTGTTGTTTTCAGAAACCTTAAGTACTGAAACACGCTGAGGTCAAATACAGGTTGAAGAATTCAACATAACATTCTAGGCCCTACTTATCAGTAGATCACTAGATGCCCTACATCTGGTATAGTGTTTATGACTTGTGAGCATATGATTGTAGATACACTGGCAAAGCACGGTAAAAACAGGTCAAGTAGACTTGTGAATCTGATGATTGTAAGAGTTGAAGTAAAGGTCTGCTGCTTCTGGGAGTGTAGCGTATAAACTTATATCAGGTTGTTATAAGAATATATCACATCCAGCTATCTTTTTGGATGTATACACCTGCTAAATGGATGCAATGCTAAGCTTAAACCTGCTAAATATGTCTTGTATGTTGGTGAAAAAAATAACTTCTCTATAACTATACTGACAGACATACATTTAAAATTAAGACTTATTCAAGCATCACAACATGTTTATTTTACAAATATACAGTTTATGTCATAATTATTATATACACATTTATTATCACATGGCATGGAAATTATTAATTTAATAAATAATTATTCTAAGCCCATAATTAGGCGGGTGAATCACACTGTTTTCTAATTAAAATAAAGTTCCTAAATGAGCTCAACATCATAAGCAGCTGTATGCCTTGCTGAAGATATCTCTAGTAACAAGCACATACTTCAATCTGCCAACAAAAAGTTGAGTTAAACATTTAAATTGTAGAATCTAAACATTAAGCTTTCAAAACATTTATAGACAAATGTAAGATGTCAAAGACATTAAATTTATAAAGCACATAACTATATGTTTAAAAAGATAAATTTGAAATTTTGTTTCTAATAAAATAAAAATATTTGCTGCTGACTTTACCTTGTTTTTATGCAAATTTGTTGTGGCCAGTGGTCACAAGGTACTGGATAGTGTTCATGCACTATTTTCCTAAAAGTCCGTCTGAATGGGATTTGAACCAGCTGATACACACAAGCCCTGTTTTAAAAAAGAATGACAGCAGCACATTTAACCACACTGCATTATTGTGATGATTGATGACTCAAAGTTAAAAACAAAAATAAATTTTTAAAATTTCTGAAGTTTTTCCAATTGAGAAAAAAAAGATTTATTTTTCAAGGATAACTGAGCCTAGATTATTTTGCAAAACATTAAATTGGTTGTTTCCCTTCGTCCATGAAAATTTCTTGTATAACAATTAACCTAAGTTAAATCTGGGGTGAGCTTACACTTCTAAAAATAGCAATTGATAACAAGTTAAGTGCTCTCAGTTCCTTTTGTGTGTAGGATGTCACTAAGTCCACCCAGCTCTGATAGATACCTGACTCAAGGGATAATATAGGCGGCTGACCGCACTATCACAACATACAAAGAGTCTAGAAAAAACAGATGAACTCTGTTTTATGTGCCTAATGCGCCCTCTAATCCAAATAGGTTACCAGTACTTATGGCAAAGTTAAGTCAGCTGAGTCTAATTTTGTATGTAGTACTCACCTTCTCTCACACCTGTCACCATAAAATCCAGGTGGACATAGGCACTGCTTGTTATGACACCTTCCACCATTGAGGCAGGTAAAGTTGCATCTTTCTGTTGAGGATAATGTCAACACATTGTATGCTGCATGTAAGACTTATTTGCTACATGTAACACATTGTATGCTATACAGACTTGTATGCTACATGTAAGACTAAACTGGCACATTCACACAACAAACTGAACTTTCAAAATACATAAGTAAAACAGGAAATATTGAATCATATACACATAAATCATGTCTAAAAAGCCATAAAGCAAGTTAGTGCCATTGTAGGATTGCTAAACTAAAACATGGTACGTTATGACTGTAGTTCATTGTAGAACATTCCAGAGTCTACTTAGAACTGACGGGCACCTGACTTGAACCAGGCAGCTGGACATAGGACTGACCACTCAATACATATGCTCTGGCTACAATTAATTTAATAAATTATTATTCTAAGCCCATAATTAGGCGGGCGAATCACACCGTTTTCTAATTAGAATAAAGTTCCTAACTCAGCTCAACATCATAAACAGCTGTATGCCTTGCTGAAGATATTTCTAGTAACAAGCACATACTTCAATCAAAAGAAATTTTGTAGTTCAAAGCTCGTCAAATGTTTTTACCTTTCTGGCACAGTTTACCATAAAATGGTGGAGGACATTTGCATTTGTTTGGTGTTTCACAAGTTCCTCCATTGTCACAGTTCAGCTTACATCTCACTGCCAAAGATACAGATAAAAAATTAAGTAAGTCTTATAACAGATGATGGAGATAGTTTTTTTACTAAATAATTTCTATACAAATAGGCTCCGGAAGTAGTTAATGGGGCAGTTTTTAAATGCTGAAAACAATTAAACATTTGCCTCAAAAAAATGTACAATTATTGCTGTTTAAATATATCTCATGAATAGCCAAAGAAGAATGTAGAGTTTAATTAACTTTAATTAAAATTTTTAAAATACTAACAACATTAAATAGTTTAATTTTATAGTGTATGTTATCTAAAAACTCAACCAATTGTTCAATCAAGTTTCCAGGTAAAGACTAAAATGTTGTGCTTACTTTTTTGACACCTTGACCCAAAGTAGCCAGGTTTACATACACATATGTCAGGGGACACACACACCCCACCATTCTCACACTTGGGCAGGCATTGGACTGTGTGGGGAGGATTCATTATTTTAACAGACACTCAATTAGTCAAACAGAATTATTAAAAGTAAAATTGTTTAGAATGAATGGCTTGTTCGACAATATATTACAAATTCTAAAGGAGTTTTAAAATAAGCAAAATTGATCAATATGGCTTTTTAGAAAAAACATTACAATTTATTAGGGTACATATTTTAAAACAATAAAGACTCCAGTTGAACGTCAATTATTAATTAAAGTTTAAGAACAAAACAAAATATAAAATTGGTAAAGTTTAGCGTTACCTTTCTGGCATCTTTTGCCATAGAACCCAAAAGGACAGGAACACACATTTGGTGCCACACACTGCCCACCATTGTAGCAACCTCTCTGACACACTGCTGTGAGTACATACACTTTTATGTTACTTTTAGGCTACTTTTATTCTTAAGGAGAATATAAACTAGTAGTATCTTTTTTATTATCCACAAGAACCTTTTATAGCAGTTTACTTAGTAAAATATTTTTAGTAGTCATGCGACAGTATAATTGTCAGATGAAATCATTAATCTTTATGTTTATTAATTAATAATTATTTTTAAAAGTTTACCAGTAGAGCAGTCACTGCCAGTATAAAGTCCTCGACATTTGCAATTATTGAACCCTATACATTCTCCTCCATTTAAACATGGAAAACTGCATCGACCTGTACAACAAAACATTTTAACATGAACTTACTAGCATAAAATCAAAATGTTGCATGCTTTATTTAACAAAACAATACTTTAGAAATACTTAAAACATTGTGTAGGTCTTCAATTGCCTATTGAATATAACAATCTATTAGCAGGAGTAAAAAGAAACAGGCTTCACCAGCTGATGCTAAGCTTTTTAGTCAGACTGTCAGCAACAGAAAGTAGAAAATGCTGAAGGGTTTCTTGCTCCTGTATTACCAACTACTAATTGACAGGGATAATTCTTTAACCATTTTTACAAGTGGGTCCAAAAAGATCCAAACTTACAGCTTACTCTCAAAATCTAAACTGGCAACTTTTAAAATGCAAACTTGCAACTTACTTTTATAAGTAGGTAAAAAAAATGTACACTGGCAGCTTACTCTAAAATATTAATCTACACTAACAACTTTTGAAATGTAAACTGTAATTTAACAACTTACTTTCACAAGTGGGTAAAAAAATGTTAACTGGCAGCTTACTCTAAAATATTAAACTACACTAACAACTTTTGAAATGTAAACTGTAATTTAACAACTTACTTTCACAAGTGGGTAAAAAAATGTTAACTGGCAGCTTACTCTAAAATATTAAACTACACTAACAACTTTTGAAAAACTGTAATTTAACAACTTACTTTCACAAGTAGGTCCAAAAAATCCACATTGGCAATTACAAAACCCAGGAAAAACACAGGAGCCTCCATTTTGGCATGGCGGAGCACAGACAGCTTTAAAAATAAAAAGTAACACTTTAGCAACTAGAATATTAACAAATTTTAAGTGAAAGGAATAAATTTAATTCTAAGTGGACTCACCATTCTGACAGTAGGCTCCTGTGTAGTTGAGGGGACACTGACAGTTTCCATCTCTGCTACAGTATCCTCCATTTAGACAGGTTGGCTCACACACCTCTGATAATATATGGACCATTTTTTATTTTATTATTTACATTCATTAAACATATTTACACATAAAATATATAATCATAGGTTTCAGGTATATAAAATAATTAAACAACATAATTGTGGGATCCTAAAATACTTTTAAAAAAGAAAGCTTGCAGGTTGTAGAAAAAACACAATAATTTAGTTAAACAAGATTTTTACATATTTTAAAAGCTATTTGTGTATACAGTAAAAATCTACCTAAAAAGGGGACATAATTTCAAAAGTTTCTAACATGATAAAATACTTGTAGGAGGGAGGGGGGGGGGGGGGGCCTCTGTAATTTTGTGATCATGTGTGATGCATTAAGAAAAAAAAAAAAAAGAGCCGTTATTTTGCATTTGAAATTTTTTTAAATAAATTGTAATACAAAGAAATTGATTATAATTGCCTATGTGGACTGTGCTCAGTCAATATTATAGAAACAAAATCAATGTTTAAAAAAATTCAACAGCAATTTTGAGGAAGGCTATACTATAGGCTGAGGTGTGATGTCATTTTAGGGGGAGGGGGGTGGGGGGGGGGGGGGGGCTGGTTTGTTGTGTCACTGTGTGAAGGATGGGAAAGGAGGAAGGTAAAATTTGTCAAAAAAAAAGTGTGACGTCATTTAAGGATGACCCCTAACAACCTAACACCTATTTTCAGAAGAGTCTGAAAAATCGGATATTGGTATACCCAATCATCCTAAATAACTACTAAAACAAAATCCACAATAGTTACTCACTGTTTTGGCAGCTAAATCCTGTATATCCATGTTTACATAGACAAATGTTGCCAGATAAACAAATGCCACCATTTTGGCAAGGATGAGAGCACTCTGAATAATTTTAAAAAGTTATATTGAGTGGGTTGTTTTAAAAGATAGTACAATTAAAATGTTTACATGCCAAACAAGATGAATTTAAATTATTTGTTGGTTACTCATACCCATGTATTCATATAGCTTGTTTAGTAATATGCATTGCTTATCCTAATAGTTAAAGGCTGAAAGTAACAGTAAGTCAACAACCAAGCCTTAATTATAATTAAACCTAGCACTAAGCATTTAATATTAAAGTATATAGGGCTGGTAAGAAGTTCACCAACCAGTTCTACGGCTCATGCAGGATTTATTGAGCCGTAGAACTGGTTGGTGACCTACTTACCAGCCCTATTATGATATTATATTATGTTCTGATTTTTATTCACTGACGTTTCCAGCCATACAAAAATGTGGATATGAAATCAGTATTAATAAGATAATTAATAAAATTTATTAATAAAACTCATGAAATGATTAGTCAATGAAAATGTTAGATGCTACACAACCAAACATTTTTGATTGGATGAAAAACATGACTTCAAGGGTGCCACATGCAGTCATAAAAAATGTTTCATTTACATTTTGATCTAAAAGCATGATCATACATTTTATGAAATGATGCTTGATGGAAACATGAACACAATTTTTTTTTTTGGTCAAGCACCTTGGCAGTTTCCCAAGTTACATGGTCTTGTTTGGGTAGGCAGTGGGGCACCTGGGACACAACTCTGCGCCGTGGCGGGGTGGCAGTACAGTGCCCTGATCTGCTGCCCTTGTCCGCAGGTTGTGCTGCATGGGGACCAGGCTGACCACTCGGATCCATACACTGCAAGCCAAATGGGCGTAACTGGTAACTGCAAGTCGATGTAGTAGTTTGTATGTCACAACTACCAAGTATTATTATTTATCAAGAAACACTTTTTAAAATAAGTATTTTCATTAACAGATAAATAGAGAAACAAGGCTTTGAAAAGTATAGGCTTAATATAATTTTTTTCAAAATTGTATTAGGTTTCATAAAGACCAAGGGAGGTAAACACAAAGTCTTTAATTATTTGTTTTTATATCAGTTATTTCCCTTGCAAGGTTCAGCGCTTGCATACTCGCTAGACGTAGAAAAATCTCTACCTTTTTAATTTTAAATTTTAAAAAATATTTCTTCTAGTTCTTAAAATTGAATCTAGGCTATTTAGAGATAAAAAAACTTACCATCAGCGGGTACAGTAGTGTTATTGTATGCCGAGGTCACTTCTGATGTTCCGTTGAATGAGTTCTAACGAGAATAAAATTGTATTAACATACCCAAAAATATTGTTTCCCGATTTGTTTTTCCAAAATCAAAACATACCAGGTACGAATAAAAATATCCGACCAAATTAGATAAAGAACTTACAGGGCTCAGCACTACAAGACCGCATTGCTGACTTGCCACCAGCGGCTCAGAGCTGATTACTAGCTGTTCCACCTCACCCTAAAATATTTCACAATTTTTATCTTAGTTAAAAAAAAGAATAAGGCAAAAACGCGAACATACAAATTGACAACATAAGGGGAATTTTTATTTTAGTTGTTGTACCTCCTCCACCCCCACCCCGGCTCAACGTGGCTCTGTAACTTGATGACAGCGAGTAACGAAACGGTTGGTTGCTAGGCAACGGGATGCTGCTCTCAGGGGTATCAAATATTAACGAAGAGCGTGTTAGGGTGGGGGTTGAGAGGGCTGCAAGCACGAGGCCCATATATTTTTAAGTGACCCAATATTTTAATGGGCCCCTATATTTTTAAGCGACCCAATATTTTAATGGACCCCTATATTTTCAAGGGCCCCTATATTGAATTTGAGCCCTATATTTAAAAGCATTGGGATAGCCTTTTGTGTGAATAAATTATTACATTTGTACTCTTGAAAATATTATTGGTTAAATGTTTTGAGTCAGACAAAATTGGGAAGTGTTATGGTACGAGGCTTCATTATGAACGAAATAACATAGCCCGGGGGGAGGGCGACTTGAATATCTATGTTTATTGAAGGATTGGGGGTGATTTCTTTTTTACCGATTTAAATTTGTTTTAAACATTTAAATTAACAGTGGATTTGTGATTATTTTAGGAGAATTGATGGAATTTTGTGGGTAGTTTTAAGGGGGAGGGAGAAGGGGTTGCCTGGCTCTATGTGATATGTGATAGTGGGGGGGGGGGTGAGAAAAAAAACAATTGTCAAAATAGCTTTCAGTCATTAATCGACGACTCCTTTAGGTAGGCCTACATCTATTTAGTACATAGAATATTCTTGAATTATTTTTTTTTCTTGCAATCTACAGTTTCACTGGTGCCATGAAACTATAATTAGTTAATTAGTAGCCTCTACAAAATGTGTTACTCACAAATAGATGTACCCACCCAATAACGCACTGACAGCAGTAACGTTTTAGAACGTAAACCAACCATAACCACGTATGAAGACTCCTGATATTAGCATTTGTTGTATTCTTATGGCTGTTGGGCGAATGGTTAATACTTTTTATTTAATTTTAACGACGGCTTTTCGCCATTTACTTCAAACGGGCTTCTTTTTTTTTTATTAAACTTTAATGACGTACAGCTTTGTAAATTATTGGGCAATAGGGTTTCCTCTTAATTTTATTTTTATGTTACTCAATTTTTTTATGGATATTCTTTATATTAATTTTCATGACGATATTTTGTGTATATTTTGTGTATACTTTATTGTAATGACTTCATAATATTTTCGGTATAATTCAAATAATCTTCTTTATATTTTTTAAATATCACATTTTTTATTTACTTTATTTACTTCAGAGGCGTAGCGACCCATCCCGGCGCACGGAGACAAACTGTCAATTTGGCACCCCCCCCCCTCGGGAGCAACCCTCCAATTATCAATTTGCACCCGCTCCCTTAAAACTTTCACTTTGCACCCTCCCCCCCCCCCTTATATTTTTAATATTTATAATGCAAAAATACAGCTAAAATGAGACTTTAGTTTGTTTTTCAAACCCATTTTGGCGCCCCCCTAAGGTCGGCGCACGGGGACATATGTACCTCCCGCCACCCCCCCCCCCCTTCTCTACGCCTCTGTCAATGACACCCTTTTATTTAAACTTTGAAACATCATAAGGACTTTCTTTTAATGTACTTAAATGACACTCTATTATTTAAACGGAATTTCTTTTACTTTAATTAAATTACACCCTATTATTTCAACGGACTTTGTTTTAATGTACTTAAATGACACCCTATTATTTCAACGGTCTTTGTTTTAATGTACTTAAATGACACCCTATTATTTCAACGGACTTTGTTTTAATGTACTTAAATGACACCCTATTATTTCAACGGACTTTGTTTTAATGTACTTAAACGACACCTTATTATTTCAACGGACTTTGTTTTAATGTACTTAAATGACACCTATTATTTCAACGGACTTTGTTTTAATGTACTTAAATGGCACCCTATTATTTAAACTTTGAAACATCATATAAACGTCCTTTTTTAATGTACTTATATAAGCCTGTTATTTAAACTTTGAAACATCATATAAACGTTCTTTTAATGTACTTAAATGAAACCCTATTAATTAATCTTTGAAACATCATATAAACATCTTGTTAATGTACTTATATAAGCCTATTATTTAAACGGAATGTCTTACTTCAAACGGGCTGCCATACTGCGAGTAGTACGGACCAATCGACATGACAAGATCTGGTCCCAGAAACTCCGCCTGGCCTCTCAGCCTCCTTCTGATAACCGTGTCACAGTCTGCGTACAGCGTCACGAAGTTCTCATTGACGCTCACGGCGATGCTGTGCCAGGTGTTCTCCAGAATGTCCACCCGGAAGCCGTAGTTGTTGCCCAGGTACTGGAACTTGAGCCGCTTCCCCAGGTACACGGCCAGCTGTTGCTTGCCTTGGCTGTCGCTGATGACGAAGAAGTAGCCCTTGGTTCTTTTGCTGGGCAGCCTGACGCGCATGAGCAGGGAGAACTTCCGCGGGAGGTTGGCGAAGACCCGGGACAGCGGCACCGAGAGCTTGGCCTGCTGGGTGATGACGTAGCCGGAAGAGCGGTTGGAGCTTCGGGACACGCCCAACGGGAAGTCCCGCACGCCCATGTAGGTCAGGAGATCTCGGCTTTCTGGGAAGGTAAACAAAGGACGCCATGAGGGTTGGTGTTGTGACGGGTGTAAGACAAAACTGAGACGCGCGGATGATTCCAGTTAGCCGTTTTCTTAATCATTGGTTAGTGAGTTCAATGTATGAAGTGGGATGGATGTTAAGAGAGGGGGAGGGGGGTAATCACGTTGAGGGTCTATTTAAAATCGAATCCAGCTAATTGGACTAATATCTGAATAACGTAAATGTTGAAAAAAAAAATATTTGAAAGATTTATAGATTAACAAAGATACACGAGGGGGGAAATCAGTAAAGTATTTGACATAATAAAGAACATGACATTTTTAGCAGTGTTTCTTTCAGACATTTTTCTTCGGGACTAAAAGGGGGGGGGGGGCTTCTTGTGATCTAAAAGAAATTGTGCTCTTATTTTGGGTCATCCATAATCTTTATCAAACGATTTGATACAACCCCCCCCCCCTCCCCTCTATTCCCGCATCGTCACACACATGGTCACAAAAAGCCAGTCAAAATTTGCCCCTCAAAATAGCTTATTTTTTTATTAAAAATCTTTTATTTTATTTTTCAAAACAAGTCTTTTAACAACGCGAAATAACGGCTAAAACTAAAAATCTGTTCCTAACATAACTTGTTAAAAATGTAATAGTGTGTAACCACACTTCCTGAACACCCCCCCCCCCCCCCCCCCATATCATCACTTATCGTCACAAAAGTACAACCACCCCTTCCCCGTGGAGTGTGACATTGTTTACGGACAACCCTATGGAGGCTCATATTTTTAGCTTTAAAGCCAAATAGTGAATCATAATTCTGATTTTTTAATTCTTTTTATAAGAAAACAAAGAAGTACAATATTAGAATAAAATACTAAACGAAAAAAAAAGAAAAGAACAAAAAAAAAAAACAAACCCACACGACTTTTTCACAATCTTGTGGGTGGTGGGGCGAGAGGTACAAGCAGAGCTGAAGGTAAACGACCAGGGCAAGCTGATTTGTCATGATGCGTGGCCAGATAAAGTTGGGGGAAATTTGGTAAATTGCCCAGGGAGTTAGGCTTGTCATTGTGTCAATCATTCTAACAAGGGGGAGAGGGAAAAACAACACCTCTTACATTTTTTTTTTAAAACAAGTAGAAAGGGTTTAACGTTATAGAAAAGAACTTTAAAGAAAAGACAATATGTATTTCTAGTGGAAATTCCTAGTATTGAAGGGTTTGTTTTTCCTTTATTTATTTTGGCTTTAAGTTATGTTATTCTTGGTCTTGTATATTGTATCTACCCCCCCCCCCCCCACACACACACACAAGCTACTGATGGTCTTGTCGTACCCCCCCCCCTCCCCCTTCCCCTCCCCCACACTTCTGATGGTCGTGAATTCTCCCGCCACACACACTCACACAACTAATTGTCTAGTGGTCCCCCCTCCCCCAATTGACAACCTGTTATCCCCCCACCCCCACACACACCATGACAAGAGAAAAGGTTGCAAGTTTTTTCCTACGATTCCCCCCCCCCCCCACACACACACAGACCCAACTGACGGGCTTGTATCCCCCTCTCCCCACCACCATACACACAAATACAGTTTATACCTTACCATGACAAGAGAAAAGGTTGCACGTTTTTTCCTCCGAGCCCACCCCGACACACTCGCTGACGTTGCTCTGGCGACACTCACGTGACCTGGTCTGGCGCCCCCCTCCACACTCGGACGTGCAAGCTGACCACTGACCCCATTGGTCCCAGCCTGGATAAGAGAAAACATGTCATTGTAGAGAAACATGTCATTGTAGAGATACATGTCATTGTAGATGTCAATGTAGTGAAACATGTCATTGTAGAGAAACATGTCATTGTAGAGAAACATGTCATTGTAGATGTCATTGTAGAGAAACATGTCATTGTAGAGAAACATGTCATGGTAGAGAAACATGTCATTGTAGAGAAACATGTCATTGTAGAGAAACATGTCATTGTAGAGATACATGTTATTGTATAGAAACATGTCATTGTAGAGAAAACATGTCATTGTAGAGAAACATGTCATTGTAGAGATACATGTCATTGTAGATGTCATTTTAGAGAAACACGTCATTGTAGAGAAACATGTCATTGTAGAGATACATGTCATTGTAGATGTCATTGTAGAGAAACATGTCATTGTAGAGAAACATGTCATTGTAGAGAAACATGTCATTGTAGATGTCATTGTAGAGAAACATAGAATTGTAGTGAAACATGTCATTGTAGAGAAACATAGAATTGTAGAGAAACATGTCATTGTAGAGAAACATGTCATTGTAGAGAAACATGTCATTGTAGAGAAACATGTCATTGTAGAGAAACATGTCATTGTAGAGAAACATGTGATTGTAGAGAAACATGTCATTGTAGAGAAACATGTGATTGTAGAGATACATGTCATTGTTTGGGTATTAAAAGAAAACATGTGATTGCTCGGGCATTATAGAGAAACATGTGATTGTTAAAACAGGTTGATGAAACGGGCACCTGAATACTTCGCAATCAATATTCCCTCTAAGGGGGAAAAGTTAGTGTGCAAAATGTATTTTCTGTGCGCGCTGTTCTAAAAGTCTTATACAAGGATATATTTACTTTACAAAATCACTGCACGGCAGCTTAAAACTACTGCACGGCCGCGCAACCGCGCAGCTGAGATGGAACATTGTTCGCAATCCCATCCTAACAAATTTAGCTAAATAAAAATCATGCGGTATTTAGCTGTGTGACCCACTGGGTGGGTCATCAATTACCCGTCGTGTTACGTCATCATTGACCCATCATGTTACCTGTCATGTGACCCATCACATGACCCATAACCCACATCTAACCCAACGTATAAAGTCCCTTCCCATAGATCACCCGGTAACCCATCACAAGACCCTACCCCACATCTATCCCAAAATCCCTGCCCATAGATCACCCGGTAAAGGCGTGGGTTCGTATCCTCAAATATGCTGAAACAATACCTGTGTCCCCATTTCTACCGTCTCCACCCCCTAACCCCTCCGAAATATATGCCCCCCACCTGAACGACTCTCGCCAGACCCCCCATGCATGTAGCTCGCATATCCACAGGGCCAAAGCTTTCCCCAGGGAGGAGATCAACCCCCACCCCCTCCCTCCCTATCGACGCACATGAAGGCAGACAACATCATGTTTAGTTTTAACTTCCAAACGAATACAGTTAACAGCAACAAGGCGAGCTATACAACTTACCCGCAGTTACATTCACACACAAATACACACACACACACCAGTTATCCCCTTATACAATACATTCACACAAACACACACACCAGTTATCCCCTTACACATTACATTCACTCTCACACACACACACACACCAGTTATCCCCATATACATTACATTCACACACACACACAGACACACACTAGTTATCCCCTATAGGCTACAGTTGTAGTTGTAGACTTAGTACACACGATTTGTAATTTGTTTTCCGACCGTAATAGATTTTGTCATGGGAGACAACCGGATCAAGAAGGATGTACTGTAAACTCAAAGCCCGTCGATTACACTTTCACCATAACATCAAAATGGGGCAATGAACCGTCTAGCGAAGTATATTAAAAGTTAATATTTTTTCCGTATTTTTTTTTTTTTTAGTGTTCGCATATTAAAGCAAATTTTTTAAATAGCTACGGTAGTATATAAACCTGTTTACGCCTTAAACGTAATTAGAAAACCGTCTCTTGTGTAGCTATTTAACTAGGTTTCTTACATTTTTATGCGTGGAGTCAATTTTATGTCAATTTAATAGACCTGCTCGGCCGCGCCACACAAAACGTTAAAAGAAGGGGAGATAATAGAACGCGGGAAGTTCGCTGATCTCCCCTTGACTAGTGAGCAGACAAAAGGGGAAGTAAATCGACATGGGGGGGGGGGGGAGAGGGTTGATTCAAGGGACGCCACCCGGTAACCACGGGCTCCCCCACAAGGCGCAAGGGGAGATTACATTGTTCGGGAAGAAATCCGAGGCGCCATCGTCCTGACACGTGACTTTATCGCTCCCGTACCGCGGGTGGCGCGAACCCACGTCTGCCGATACTAAAGAGGCCATCAGTAGCATAGTTTGGTGGGAGAAAGGTGGCTTTTTTACCACTGGGGAGATCATCAAAAGGTGGGGTTTCTTGGTCCATGATGGTGGGGGTGGAGGTTTTTTTTTGGTACGAGATATTAAAGGCACAGTGGGCATACGTGGGGGGTTCGGTCCTTAAGGGCACAGTGGGCATACGTGGGGGGTTCGGTCCTTAAGGGCACAGTGGGCATACGTGGGGGGGGGGTTCGGTCCTTAAGGGCACAGTGGGCATACGTGGGGGGGGTCGGTCCTTAAGGGCACAGTGGGCATACGTGGGGGTTTCGGTCCTTAAGGGCATAGTGGGCATACGTGGGGGGGTTCGGTCCTTAAGGGCACAGTGGGCATACGTGGGGGTTTCGGTCCTTAAGGGCACAGGGGGCATACGTGGGGGGGGGGGTTCGTTCCTTAAGGGCATAGTGGGCATACGTGGGGGGGGGTTCGGTCCTTAAGGGCACAGTGGGCATACGTGGGGGTTTCGGTCCTGAAGGGCACAGTGGGCATACGTGGGGGTTTCGATACAGAATGGCACATTGGGGTTTTTGGATCATGAAATTAATGGCAGAATGTGGTTTATTGGTCTATGAGATGAGATTAAGGGCACATTAAGCAGGTGTGGGTTTATTTCAAATGTTACACATTATATTACACTTTCTTGACGTTTTAGCCCAAATGGCCCATTTGGTAGGATACACTGGACCAAATGTTTTGTGAATTTGTTTTCAGTATGAGTGCATGTTGTCGGTTGATACCTGAATTTTATTCCAGGCAAGTCAGCTGACCACCACGTGATCTGCCCATTTCTATGACCGGTCTGGCGTGTTTTTGGGGCAACTGGGCTACACGATTTATCAAATTATATATCCGTCAGACGAACTCTTCTTCCTCTGCTATAGGATCCGCTTGATATCAAAGGGTGAGATGACGTATACTATCTAAAGAAACATTTCTATTTAGTCACAGCAAAAGCTGAAATAAACAACTGCACCTGTAGGGGGGAGGGGGAATTACGTTTCGACCAATGGTCTCCGTCAGACAATCATTTTTGGATTCTTTTTACGCACCATTTCCGTTAAATGAGTACATTTAACATGTCGCTTCCGGTGATGGATACACCCCTAGATGACCACCTTAATGGTGCACTGTGAGTGACAGACCATTGATCATACACAACGACCATTGAACAGACCATTGACCATACACAACGACCATTGAACAGACCAGTGGCCGTACACAGCGAACCATTGAGCAGACCAGTGGCCGTACACAGCGAACCATCAGACTGATTAATGATCGCACACACTGATCCAGATAATGTGTTTTTTTTTATTCAAGTGGAACGTTGTTGTTTCAAAACAAGTTGCTCTCTGGTGCGTATAACTTCTTTAAATGATGGCGATGAGGTGGACCAACCCCTTACCAACCATGGGTTGGCATGGGTTGAGATGACAACCCATGGGAGATGACAACCGCGTGGAAGAATGATAGCAACTGTTGTTGTCATTATAAAAAAAAAAACTCGCTATAACAAGTGAACCCCCCCCCACCTTTCTAACAAAGCCAGGGTATTACATTACTAAGCTAATTAAAATTTAATGCACGGTTGGATCAAGCCAGCTCAAACTGGGGGTAAACCTAACCCTAGACAAATATTTCTGCCAGCCGAGGATAAACATTGCCCCGTGGAGGCGGCGATCTGTGTGAAAACACGCAGTTATACTTTTTCACAGTTCCGTGCTCCCATCAAAGGCGGGGGGACAATCGGCCCCATCTCAACAACAGGGGTCACATGATCAAACATCGAGGCTAAATATAGCCATGGAGCTAACGCATAAGTGTAAATGTTCTTCAAAAATTGATGTATATATATATATATATATATATATATATATAAATGAAATGTGCCTTTGTATTTTTGAAGAAGACATGCATAATAATATAGTAGTAATCTCGACTTGACGGCCATTGTGTAATAATTTTTAGTGTTAATTTTGTACTAAAATCTTAATTGATGTGGTAGGTAAAACATAGGTATTTTAAAAACTACCTTTTGTTTATTTATTCACTGAATGTACTTTTTAACAACAAATATATTTTTATTAATAAGAGGTTGGAGGCCGTTCCTAAATGTCCTCTATGTTTACGTTTATGTTTCCATTTACGTTGTTTGCGTTTGTGTTTGCCATTGTGTTTGCCCTCGCGTTTTCATGTGTGTTTTTGTGTTAGCGTTTGCGTTTGTGTTTGCGTTACTATTGCGTTTTGTTTGCGCTATTTTGGTGTTTGCGTTTGTGTTTGCGTTTGTCTTACGTTTGCGTTTGTATTTTAGTTTTGGTTGTGGTTGGTTGCGGTTAGGGTTAAGTTTAGAGTTGAGTTAGGTTTAGGGTTATGTGTTATTTTCTCAAACGTCAATATTTGCATTGGAAAAGTAATATATTTCCAAAGCCCGAGCAATGCCGGGTATGTGTACTGCTTAATAAACACACAAGTCAACGTCTTTTACATATAGGTTTTTCACACAGGCCAGTCCAGGGTCTGGCCGGGACGGCTTGTGTGCATATTATATATATATATATATATATATATGTAACTGGGGTAGGCCTAACTACCAGTTACAAATGATAACGAACGAGAAGCCGAGACACAGTGTTGGTCTGATGCAACCGATAACAGGTGGCTTATTGGGTCGGGCTGATAACAACCTCAAAGCCGGCGCGTGCTATTTTGGGAAACGGTATTCAGACGGCCTGTCAACTTTGATGGATAGGACGCAGATGTTATTTTACGGTCTGTACGTTTGAACTACGCAACTGGTGGTCGGAGATCGAGTACAAGTATCGATTACGGAGGAATACAAGTACGGGGACGAGTACGGATACAAGGCATAAATAGGAGGGCACGGCAGGACTCGTTCTCTCTCTTCCCGTTTCAGCGAGCTCTCTTCCATCTTCATCGCTCGCTTAGATCAGTCAGTCTGTGTGACTATGTCAAGTCGGTTATAGAACGGGTTAGCCGTATTGTGTTAAGGAGGATTATAGACATGTGGATTCAGTTATATAAAGCCTAGTGAAGGACTGTTAGGGGTCAGTTGATTCAGACTATTATTGAGAAGCATTCCTGTTGATTTATTGTGTTATTATGAAGCATTTCTTGATTCATGTAATAAAGGATCAATAGCGAACCTGCATCTTGAGTATCTATACTGTGGTCAATGTTGTCTAGAATGAGTGGTTAAACTCGTTAACACGTGGCACTACAGGCAATTAGGTCTCATTACATGTGGCGTTGCGAGCATGGTAACTGTTGGCTCGTTACAATTGGCGTTGTCGGCAGGATAAATGTTCGCTCGTCACAATTGGCGCTGCGATCAGGATGAATTCAACTAGACTTGCCGTTTAAGGCACCTATAGTCAACCTTGTGCATAACTGTGTTTAGTGTGTGTGTGAATTCGGACATTCAGGAACTGTGAAAATTGAGGAACGAGGAAAAATTTTTCATACACACACGGTAAGAAAGAACTCTTTTTTTTAGTACTTAAGGAAGAAAATGTCTACTCTGGACGAGAAGCAGACCCATATAGTGGTCCTACCCAGAGAGTCCCATATTAACAAATTTTACGGGGACGGAGACCCAACTTTAACCAACAGGTTCAGTGAAGAGGTCAAAGCGGCCTGGGCCTCGAGACATATGTCACCAGAGGAAAGATTAAGACTGCTGATGGGCAGTATAGGTGAAACGGTTAGGGCAGAGGTTAAGTGCCACGATAGGACCGTCCAATCAGATCCAGATAAGGTGCTGGATCTGATTATGGAGACCTTTGGGGAGAGACGGTCGGGAGTGCAACTGCTATCGGGATTCGTGGGCTTAAAGCAGAGAATGGCGGAGAGTGTGATGGAGTACTCACACAGGATGAACAGGGCCTTTGATTTGGTAAAGGGCAAATCACCGGACATTGATGTACGCCTACTGAGGGACCATTTCATCGAGGGGCTAGCAACCCCGATCTTAAGAAGAGAGTTGAAAGAGGAGGTCCACAGAGACCAGCAGTTGACCTTCCTTCAGGTCAGGAACTCAGCGATCCGCAGGTCCGAGGATGAGGACCAATCGAACTGTTCGGTGGACAAAGTCTCTGTGCCTGAACAGAGACAATCCCCACCCACAGGGGCCGACACGATGGAGACCATGATGGCTCAACTGTTGGCCCACCTAGAGAAGGTTGACCAACGCTTGAAGTGGTTGGAAAGCAGGTCAACAGCTGAGAATCAGGAAAAGAACGGGACAAAACAGGGACGGGTTGGACGGCCGCGTCCTGCCAAGCCATCACGCCAATGGACGGCAGACGGTAGACCAATTTGTTTGTCTTGTTCACAACCCGGACATATGGCACGGTACTGCCAGGGAAACGGTCGTCCTCTGTAAGGCAGGGCCAAGCTACAGAGGGGCGAGGTTATGGCCCAAGAAGCAAAATGATGGGAGTCTGTCCCGAAATGGTGATTACGATTGGGGACATCGCGGTGAAGGCAATTGTGGATACAGGCTCCCAGGTGACGACAATCACGGAAAATTTTTACACCAAATGGATGAAAGGAAAAGACCATAGGTTGAGGTCTGACACATGCATGCGCCTGACGGCAGCTAATGGACTAACCATTCCATACTGTGGTTATTTTCTGGCGGATGTCGTGGTGGCAGGACATAGGTTGAAGCAGGTTGGGGTGTTCGTTACGAAACACAACCTAGAGACAAATGTGTCAAATATACCTTGCCTGTTGGGCATGAATATTCTTGGCCAGTTGCCAGAATTTCTTACAAATATTGTCGGATCGACCACACCAGGTCGGGGATCCAAGTTGGCCAGGTTTGCCAAGACCAGAGGAAGGACAGCAGTCCCGGCAAACACGGTCAAGGCAATCACATTACAAATTGGTGATAGAAGTGTGAATGGTGATGTGATGATAGAACCATGTGGCGCCGCACTGAGGGCAGGCGTCGTGTTACTGCGGACATACACATCAGCGGAAAACGGACTAGTTCAAGGGTTGGTAGCAAATGTTTTGGATGAAGAAATTTTTATACCGCCTAACACTCTGGTAGGAGTACCACAGAACGTCGAGGTACAAAGGTCGGCACAGTGCATCGAACTGAGCAATACCAGCAGTAATGAAGTAACAATTAGGTCGGTCAATGTGACGGCCGAGGTGAAGAAAGAAGATGGCCGATCATATACATTCCCGGAAACTGAGGACCCAAAACTAAATGAATTGCTGAAGAAATACAGTGATATATTTGCCTCGTATGAGGGTGATTTGGGGTACACGGAAGTAATAAAACACCAGATACCCTTACTACAAGACAAGCCGGTGGCGCAACCTTATCGAAGATTGCCACCAAGTCACTACTCTGCGGTGAAAGCACACCTGAATGACCTACTAAAAAAAGGGAATTATTACAACCAGTACGAGCCCGTATGCGGCACCGATAGTAGTGGTAAAAAAGAAGTCAGGGGAGATAAGACTGTGTTGTGATTACCGGAAATTGAACAATATCACAAGAAGGGATGCATTCCCCTTGCCTCGTATTGATGAATGTCTTGATGCGTTGGGAGGAGCAAGATTTTTTTCTACCTTGGATTTGGCTAGTGGCTACCACCAAGTGGCCATGCACCCCAACGATCAACATAAAACTGCATTTATTTCTCCACTGGGACTGTACGAGTGGACCCGTATGCCGTTTGGTCTAACTAATGCACCTGCTACATTCCAGCGAGTAATGCAGAGTGCTATGAGTGACTTTCTATTTCAAATAATGTTGGTGTATTTGGATGATATTCTAGTTTACTCAAAAACTTGGGAGGACCATCTAAAAAGATTAGAACAAGTGTTTCTCCGTCTTAGGGAGATAGGAGTAAAGCTGAACCCAGACAAATGCTGCTTTGGTTTGAAATCGGTACATTTTTTGGGTTACGTGATTTCGTCGGATGGCATCGCCACTGACCCAGATAAAATTGCAGCTGTTAAAGAATGGAAACAACCAACAACTACGGTAGAGGTCAGGTCATTCTTGGGTTTTGCTTCCTATTATAGAAAATTTGTGCCGGGTTTTGCAAAAATTGCCGCACCATTGCATGACTTGGTAAACAAAATGACAAAGAAACACAGTAAGGAGAAAAAGAAAGGTAAAACACAACGGATAGGTGAATTATGGACTGATGAATGCCTGAACTCGTTTAAGCTCTTGAAAAAGGCTTTGACAGAGGCGCCGATATTGGGATACGCAGACTTTGACAAACCATTTCGGCTAGAAATTGACGCCAGCTCTAAAGGTCTGGGAGCTGTGCTATCACAACAACAAAAGCAAGGTTTCAGGGTTATTGCGTATGCCAGTCGAGCTCTGAAGGAATCAGAGAAGAACATGACAAATTACAGCGCCATGAAACTAGAACTTTTGACATTAAAATGGGCTGTGACTGAGAAATTCAGGGACTATCTATTAGGTGCTAAATGTGTGGTATACACTGACAATAACCCCTTGAGCCACCTAAAGACAGCAAAGTTGGGATCCATCGAACAGCGATGGGCAGCAGAATTGGCACTCTTTGACCTAGAGATAAAGTATCGCCCGGGGCGGTCCAATGGCAATGCGGACGCCTTATCAAGGAATCCTTACGAGAGACCGGGTGATGAGGAAGAAACACTGACAGGAATATGTGAGGTCAGAGCGTCAACAGATATCCCTCATGGGGTACAAGTGTTGCAGAACGGGCAGACCGGGGTGGAGCACATATCCACGGAACCCGGACATATGGACAATAGTGATTTTAATTGCCTTAATCACCAAAAGATAAGAGATGCCCAGAGAACGGATAGTGGCTTACAACCGCTATTGAAATACGTCCAGGAACAAAAATTCCCAGGAAGAAGGGAAAGAGAACAATTTGGTCGAGAAACAAAGAAAATACTGAGTCAGTGGGACCGTCTCAGTATAGAGGATGGTGTTCTCATGCGGAGAATTCACGACCAAATTGATGGGACAATACACCAGGTGGTGGTGCCTGGACAATTACGAGAAGAAGTGCTAAGGTTGGCACATGACAGGGCAGGACACCAGGGTCAGGACAGAACCCACAAAATATTACGACGGAGGTGTTACTGGCCCAATATGGAAATGGAGGTCAAACGCCATTGTGAGGCTTGTGTGAGGTGTCAGCATGCGAAAATGCCAGTTGTCAAATTGAGACAGCCATCAGGACACCTACTAGCGACAAAACCACTAGAGATTGTGGCTATGGATTTTACGTCGTTGGAGCAATCATCGGATGGGACGGAACATGTGTTGGTAATGACTGATGTATTCACCAAATGGACGGTGGCGGTGCCCACGCGAGATCAGACTGCCAAAACAGTGGCAAAGGTCTTAATAGAACATTGGTTCATCAAATATGGCATACCAAGACAATTACATTCTGACCAAGGAAGGGCTTTCGAGTCAGAAGTAATTAACCAACTGTGCAGCCACTACGGGATTAACAAATCTAGAACAACCACATTTAATCCGAAAGGAAACGGACAGTGTGAACGGTTCAACCGCAGCATGCATGATTTGCTGCGTACGCTAGAACCTGAACAAAAAAAACGTTGGCCTGATTTTCTCCCAGAGTTGGTATATCTATACAACTGCACACCACATGCCACAACCGGCTTTTCGCCATACATGTTGCTGTTCGGACGAGAGGCTCGACTCCCTCTTGATTTGTTCCTAGGAAAAAGGGAGAGTATGACTGGCTCATACACCGCACTGGAATATGTGAATGAACATATGAGAAGAATTAGAGAAATGTACAGGGTAGTACAGGAAAGACTAGAACATGAATCTCGGCGAAGGGAACCGCCGATACAGACAAAGGACCCGCCACTCAAACTGAATGACAGGGTATTACTGCGTAGTCACCCGTTAGGCAGAAACAAAATCCACGATCTCTGGGGACAGGAGATATGGCAAGTCGTGGAGATGCCTAAAGCAGCAGGTGGCCCCTTTAAGATAAGACCCATCGATCACGCCAAACCGGATCGGTGGGCGAATATTGCTCAATTAAAGAAATTTTGGAATAGGCAAGAAGAGCAGTTACACACAGAGAAATCCAAGACAATTAGGGAACCGGAAACTATAACGGTAATTCACATACCCATTCCGGAACCATATCACCATCAACAGAACAACAGCGATACGCAAGGGGAGGATACCGGCAACAATGAGGATCCCGGTCCTTCCAGAAGCAGAGAGACAGTAGACCATCAGATAAGTGGTCCGCGGAGAAGTTTAAGGAACAGAAGGAATACGAAATTTTTTGTCAGCAACCATCAATTCTTTCATGGTCGCGCTGGTATGAAAACAGACTGTTCAAAGAGCTATAGAAGTGAACTGGTGAAGGCACCAAATGGAAAGGGTGGATGTGAATTCTAGAACTGTTTTGTGTCTCAGAAAGATGATGTAGACACAGTTGATATGTGAAATAGGTAGAACTGTCAATCGTATACGAATGGAACGTCGTGGACAGTGAGTAGAACAATAGATTTTTTTTTACGACTGTGCGATTGACTTTGGAGGAGTGCACCTGCCAGGCGTTGTTTGTGGTTGAAAACACACAAAAAAAGCAGGGGTGGATGTAACTGGGGTAGGCCTAACTACCAGTTACAAATGATAACGAACGAGAAGCCGAGACACAGTGTTGGTCTGATGCAACCGATAACAGGTGGCTTATTGGGTCGGGCTGATAACAACCTCAAAGCCGGCGCGTGCTATTTTGGGAAACGGTATTCAGACGGCCTGTCAACTTTGATGGATAGGACGCAGATGTTATTTTACGGTCTGTACGTTTGAACTACGCAACTGGTGGTCGGAGATCGAGTACAAGTATCGATTACGGAGGAATACAAGTACGGGGACGAGTACGGATACAAGGCATAAATAGGAGGGCACGGCAGGACTCGTTCTCTCTCTTCCCGTTTCAGCGAGCTCTCTTCCATCTTCATCGCTCGCTTAGATCAGTCAGTCTGTGTGACTATGTCAAGTCGGTTATAGAACGGGTTAGCCGTATTGTGTTAAGGAGGATTATAGACATGTGGATTCAGTTATATAAAGCCTAGTGAAGGACTGTTAGGGGTCAGTTGATTCAGACTATTATTGAGAAGCATTCCTGTTGATTTATTGTGTTATTATGAAGCATTTCTTGATTCATGTAATAAAGGATCAATAGCGAACCTGCATCTTGAGTATCTATACTGTGGTCAATGTTGTCTAGAATGAGTGGTTAAACTCGTTAACACGTGGCACTACAGGCAATTAGGTCTCATTACATGTGGCGTTGCGAGCATGGTAACTGTTGGCTCGTTACAATTGGCGTTGTCGGCAGGATAAATGTTCGCTCGTCACATATATATATATATATATATATATATATATATATATATATATATATATATATATATATATATATATATATATATATATATATATGACCCAAAGCTTATGTAAAGGCAAGATCAATGTCTAATCCTACAACTACTCAGCTTCGCGGAGCTCAGACCATTCTCGCTGCAACAAAGATCACAAAACGGTGAGTGTGACGTCAGAGTTTATCTTTTTTTGTCAGTACGTCACTTCCGGTCTCGTGCCCTCCCTGGGCCAGATCTAAACCGTTGAAAGACGGGTGCCAAGTTCCCCTGTGTGAGCGACCCTCTCCCCCATCCCACCAATTAGGGGTGTGAGAGTATTCCTAATGGTGTGAGCACGGCGTCTACATGTCAGACATGCTCGCTGTAAACATGGTGATAAGTGGGGGGGAGGGGGGGGGGGGGCCGGAGGGAGGGGACAACAGAGGTGAGGTGAGGGGGGCTGCGGGAGTACTGGATTGATTCGGAGTGACCGGGCTGAAGTTTAGGGGTGCAAAAATATGAATTATGGTAATTGTGAGACTTTGGTATGATGTGACATAAGAAGCATAGGGACCTCACTCAAGCTTAATCCTTACCCATGTTGCATGGGGGTCGGGAGGGAGTGTGGGCGCCGGATGGACGGGACAACAGAGGTAAGGGAGGTGCGGGGAACGAATTTGGTTCTGAGTCGGGATCGAACTGCAGTGAAGGACTCCTGAGGTTTAGGGGTACAAAAATGTTAATTTCGAAAATGGTGAAACGGGGGTATGATGTGATCTGTGAGACACAGTGACCACGCTCAAGCTTAATCCTCCCCATGTGGAGTGAAAGGGGGGGGGGGGAGGCAAAACTTGTTTTTCTTTCAGGTCAAAAACTTAAATTAATTATCCTAAATGTTTGCAGGCATTGTTTTAATATAAAAGTACGTAACTGTAATTAATACTACACTGACACAATTCATAAAAAGGACAATCACACTATTCATAAAGACGCATTCTCGCAATCACATAATTAATTAAAATGCAATGCTACAATCCCAGAATTGATTTGACGCAATCCTACAATCACAAAATTCACAAATGTGCAATAAGTCTACTCTCACACAATTCATAAAGATACAATCACATAACTCATACAGTGCAACTCTAGTCACACAATTCAACCTTACAATAACCGAATTCCTAATGGTACACTCTACAATCCTACAACCACGCCATCGTACAACCACAATCGTAGTCAGCAACCACAGACCACGAGTTGAGGTTGAGGCTTGCTATTGAATTGTCATCGAAACAAAAACATCCGTATGACATCATCAAGCCAAGGGAAATTACTCTCGCGACATGTTCTTGTTGCAAGATGGGATGATAACTCCAGGCGTTTTTTATTATCTATCTTGACAAGCTATCGGACGAGAGCTCTTCAGAGGCGAAAACAATTTTTTTTTCCGGCTCGGCGGAAGTTTTAAAGAAATTGTAAAACTTTTGGGTGACGTCTTTGTCAAAAATATTTATGAATTTGATAAATAGTACCGTACGGGACGGACTCCGCACCCCCCCCCCCCCCACTCCCACCACGCACACCTAGGCGATTGAGCACAAACTAAGTATTGAGTTATGTTGTGAAAGTGGTGGTAAATAGACATATGATATTGTTTTCTGAGTTGTTAAGAATGGTAAGAATGGCTTACACTTTTTTATCAGTGCTTCTTCCAGACTTTTTTCTCCGGGGGGGGGGGGGGCACTTGAAATTTTCGGGGGGGGGGGGGCGGTAGACTTTCTTCGGGGGGAGGGGTGGTAGACTTTCTTCGGGGGACGGGGGGGGGACGGACACTGTTAAAAGTATATATTTTATATATAAATTTCATTTCGTTCGGGGGGAGGTAGACTTTTTCGAGGTGTGCCCCCCCCCCCGAAGAGCTTTTTATCCACCCCTCCCCTTTAAAAAGAGTTTAGACCCTGACTTTTAATGGCTGTGTCTGTCAATTCCTTTGTTATTCGATATCTTAGCCTATTCAGCAGATTTCACCCCCCCCCTTCCTTGTTCAAAATTATCCCCCAGACACCCTTGCTAAAAACAACCAACTAAACATCTAGTTTAGACCTCAGCAGGCTATAGAAAAAAGTATGTATCTTTGTATACATAACACAATCTACTTCATTTTTGTGAGAGCGAGTGCCGAAGGTTGAAGTGTTCTGGGTGAGGTGTTTTAATTAGTAACGTTGTTAATTACTCGCATTTGAAGTGAAAATAACCGATGGCAATCAAAATAAATACATAATTAAGAAACTCAACACAAAATGGGGTGCCGCTTCAAAACGAGGATGGAAAGAAGAATTTCTGCCGTAATATTAAATAGTGCCCTGGGTATACTTGAAAGGGGAAATAAATGCTGATCGCATGTTTAAAAAAAACGAAAGGGGGATCTCCTCCCGGCATACAAGCCAACGCGCACTGCGCATGTCATAGCTAAAATTTCCGGGGTTAGCCCGAGTTTTTTTTTTTTATGTCGGACGTCAGGGAGGCGGTTGGAAACATTTTAAATGGGAATACTTTTCGCTTTCTCTGGAGTTTCAGGGGGAATTCTGAGGGGTTCAGTAATGATGTCGGTTTACCTTCCGCGCTAAAAATGAAATGAACTTCTCAAAAAGGGGTCGAACCAGCGGGTTTGATCCGTGGTTTATGGCCGGCAACTATTTTGGAAATTTTCCTCATCAGGACTAAACAATTCCTGAAATTTGAAAATGGGTGTCGGGAAGTTCGGTTTAAATTCGTTTTCTCAAGCCCGATGGCTTTCTAACCTTGTAGTCTGCTGAGGTAGTCTGCTGTTTGTCTTGTAGTCTGCTGTTTGTCTTGTAGTCTGGTTTGGAGGTTTGCTGCTGAGTCTTGTTTATAGACTGTTGTTGTAGTTCGCTGTTGTTGTAATGGTATGCTGTGGTAGGATGCTGTTGTTCAACACTTATTTTACACCATGACGTTATCAATTTTTACGGATTACAAAAAGTATTCGATCTAAGTTTTCATCACCTGTTATTAAACTATACCTTTGCGTCAATTTCAAAAGTTATAAAGAACTTTTAAAAAAAATCAAAATTAAAACTCTATTCTGGTGATGTATGTAGAACTATACTAAACTAAAATATATATTCTGTTTATTAGAAACCCACGTATATTTCCAATTTACATGTATCTGTTATTGAAGTATCGTGCTTTTTTTCAAGTTAACCTAAACTTAACCTTAAACTTTTTTTATAACTACAACTGCTGACACATTCACTTGCCAAAACTCTCCCTCCATACCTCTCCCCCACCCCACCCCCATACATATCAAATCAACCATGTAAAAAAAAGCTGACAAGGATAAAAAAAATGAAACATGAAAGAGGAACAAAAAACGATTTGTTTTGTCTGGTCTTAAATCAATCAGTGTAAAAAAATGTGCGCGCACGGCCAAGAGACGACGCTAGAGGAAACGTGATACTGAGCTTAGGGAAAGGCGAGACTTTAAAGATGTGTCTTCGTCCAGGGTAAAGTTGAGAGTTGAGCGAGGCACGTGGGACTCGGTGATGTTGAAATGTTAGGCTAGCTAAAGACGTGATGTTGAAATGTTAGGCTAGCTAAAGATGTGATGTTGAAATGTTAGGCTAGCTGAAGATGTGATGTTGAAATGTTAGGCTAGCTGAAGACGTGATGTTGAAATGTTAGGCTAGCTAAAGACGTGATGTTGAAATGTTAGGCTAGCTAAAGACGTGATGTTGAAATGTTAGGCTAGCTAAAGATGTGATGTTGAAATGTTAGGCTAGCTAAAGACGTGATGTTGAAATGTTAGGCTAGCTAAAGATGTGATGTTGAAATGTTAGGCTAGCTGAAGATGTGATGTTGAAATGTTAGGCTAGCTGAAGACGTGATGTTGAAATGTTAGGCTAGCTAAAGACGTGATGTTGAAATGTTAGGCTAGCTAAAGACGTGATGTTGAAATGTTAGGCTAGCTAAAGATGTGATGTTGAAATGTTAGGCTAGCTAAAGACGTGATGTTGAAATGTTAGGTTAGCTAAAGATGTGATGTTGAAATGTTAGGCTAGCTGAAGACGTGATGTTGAAATGTTAGGCTAGCTGAAGACGTGATGTTGAAATGTTAGGCTAGCTAAAGACGTGATGTTGAAATGTAAGGCTAGCTAAAGATGTGATGTTGAAATGTTAGGCTAGCTAAAGATGTGATGTTGAAATGTTAGGCTAGCTAAAGACGTGATGTTGAAATGTTAGGTTAGCTAAAGATGTGATGTTGAAATGTTAGGCTAGCTGAAGACGTGATGTTGAAATGTTAGGCTAGCTGAAGACGTGATGTTGAAATGTTAGGCTATCTAAAGACGTGATGTTGAAATGTTAGGCTAGCTAAAGATGTGATGTTGAAATGTTAGGCTAGCTGAAGACGTGATGTTGAAATGTTAGGCTAGCTAAAGACGTGATGTTGAAATGTTAGGCTAGCTAAAGACGTGATGTTGAAATGTTAGGCTAGCTGAAGATGTGATGTTGAAATGTTAGGCTAGCTAAAGACGTGATGTTGAAATGTTAGGCTAGCTAAAGACGTGATGTTGAAATGTTAGGCTAGCTAAAGATGTGATGTTGAAATGTTAGGCTAGCTAAAGACGTGATGTTGAAATGTTAGGCTAGCTAAAGACGTGATGTTGAAATGTTAGGCTAGCTGAAGACGTGATGTTGAAATGTTAGGCTAGCTAAAGACGTGATGTTGAAATGTTAGGCTAGCTAAAGACGTGATGTTGAAATGTTAGGCTAGCTGAAGATGTGATGTTGAAATGTTAGGCTAGCTAAAGACGTGATGTTGAAATTAGGCTAGCTGAAGACGTGATGTTGAAATGTTAGGCTAGCTGAAGATGTGATGTTGAAATGTTAGGCTAGCTAAAGACGTGATGTTGAAATGTTAGGCTAGCTGAAGATGTGATGTTGAAATGTTAGGCTAGCTAAAGACGTGATGTTGAAATGTTAGGCTAGCTAAAGACGTGATGTTGAAATGTTAGGCTAGCTGAAGATGTGATGTTGAAATGTTAGGCTAGCTGAAGACGTGATGTTGAAATGTTAGGCTAGCTGAAGATGTGATGTTGAAATGTTAGGCTAGCTAAAGACGTGATGTTGAAATGTTAGGCTAGCTAAAGACGTGATGTTGAAATGTTAGGCTAGCTGAAGATGTGATGTTGAAATGTTAGGCTAGTTAAAGACGTGATGTCGAGTTGAGAGACTGGGGAGATTTAGCTAGAGATGGGAATTGGGGGGGGGGGGGGGAGGGCAAAACTGCGTAGAGATGTGAGACTTCTTTTATAAAAAGTGAGACTTAAATTTTTTGGCTGAAAACAGTTACTGTAAAAAGTGATACTTTGGCTAGAAATATAAATCTAGATACTGTGAAAAGTGATAGGTTAGCTAAGAATGTGAAAAGAGTTACTGTGAAAAGTTGGACTAGACAGGAATGAGAAACCAGATACTAGGGAAAGTAAGAATTTGAGTTAAGAAACTGATATTAAGAAAATTACGGGACGGCATAGACGAATGGTAGAGCCTACAACTTCCTACACGGAAGCCTTGTGGTGTTCGAATCCGGGTTCAAGTCTTAGAACGTCCATGGACGTTCTGATGGGTACCTGACCTACGTTAGGCGGCTTGGGCATAGTGCTGACCACACTATCACTTCATATGCCAGGTCACAGAAACAGGTGAACTCTACTTCACTTGCACCATGGATATGGTTCGAAATTCTACTTTTATATCAAGGAAACTATGTGTGAAATTCGAAACTGTTTCCGGTAAAACATACAACCACGCTGAGAAGGCCCACCAAAATGTTTTAGTTAGGCCTAAATTGACTAGATCAGGACCGTCGCCTATAGGGAGAGGGGGAGGGGGGGGGGTTGATGAAGAAAGAAATGAAAAGATGAGGGGGGTGGGCGATTTCATAAAAAATAAAGTGAAATATAAGCGCTTTCATGAACTACCCCCCCTCCAACCCATTACCACGAAAACTTGGCGACGCCCCTGGTCAAGCTATAGACATGGACCCGACTTGTTCGGCTGAGAAACTCATTTCCAAGTTATTCAGACATCTATATCAGACATCTATAATTACGTTAAAAAAATATATATATTTAAAAAAAAATATTTCGTTTACGATTCATGCCCATTCCACGCCGGTCCCCCGGGTTGATTGTTAGGGCGATTATAGTGCTCGTCCCTTTGATTTTAACATTCAATGATTGTTCCGCGCTCGGGTAATCAATTTACCCATCTTTCTTTTTTAAAAAAGTAAAAAAAAAAAAATTCGCCTGTTCCGTTCGACCACGAGAGTTATCTTTCCGGCTTTGTTCGGGGACGCAAGTTTTGTGACGTGAGCGAGAGGAGCTTAAAACGTTATTAAATAGATCAGCGTGTCGAGGGGAGTTAATCCTCTTCGCGTTTTCAAGGGGAAGTTATCCCACGAAATATCACACGTTGTAGCAGAGCTATCTTCGCGGCTGAATACCACTATTTACATTCAACGGCTTTTGCTATTTAACCGAGTAAGCCTTAACCCCCCCCCCTCTACCATTCACGGCCGTTAATGCAAAACCACAGAAACACACCATAATAGCAGATACAGTAATATATGCACGTATTCAACGCTTTATACTAAAGCTCACATTATTTTTTTCGATCAGTGCAGTTTCTATGTTGTTGATGTTTTTTTTTATCTCTTTCAATTCAGGCTCCTATTTGGTGCATATTAGTTTTGCAATAGAGTATCATATTCTACCCATGTTAGCCTCGCTCCAATTGTATGTGAAAGTATATAGTTTCAAACAATATAAACAGAGCAGTTTAAACCTATCATTCCATCCGGCACCAAAATCGCCTCGCCTTCCAGGCACCAAGTCAGGCATGTAAAAATCAGTCAATCAGCTCTACTTAAATAGAGCTTTCTTGGCTGACCAATATCACACCAATAGGGCTGGTAAGTAGGTCACCAACCAGTTCTACGGCTCAATAAAACCTGCATGAGCCATATAACTGGTTGGTGACCTACTTACCAGCCCTATTGCAATTGTGAGCATAGCAAAATGTCTCCATCTAAACCTGTCTTCACGTAAACATGTCTTCGTGTAAACCTGTATTGGGCTACTGCAGAAAGTTCAATGAACACGGACTGAACACAGAAAGAAAGATAATTATTTATCGTCTGCAAAGTGAAAATCTTTTTGTCGTCTGCAAAGTGAAAATCTTTTTGTCGTCTGCAAATTAAAAATCTTTTTATCGTCTGCAAAGTGAAAATATTTTTGTCGTTTGCAAATTAAAAATCTTATTGTCGTCTGCAAAGTGAAAATCTTTTTGTCGTCTTATCGAGGGTATAGAAGACAAACGCAGTTTGTCCACAAAAAAAAATATTCTCGAGAAAAATGAGTTTATAAATCTCATTTAAATATTAAAATAGTGCAAAATATTATGTTTAAACATTCAAAAAATATTTGCATTCTACTTTTCTGACATTGTAGATAAGTGTTCTTGTAGCTTGTATTATTTACAGATTCAGTATAAATGTACATCGATCTGACCTAAAAGTGGACATACTGCATTTGTCCTCTATACCCTCGTTATTATCTTGTCATAAGCTACCCTGTCAAATAATACCCCGTCAAAGACTACCCTGTCAAAGACTACCCTGTCAAAGACTACCCTGTCAAATAATACCCCGTCAAAGACTACCCTGTCAAAGACTACCCTGTCAAAGACTACCCTGTCAAATACTACCCTGTCAAAGACTACCCTGTCAAATACTACCCTGTCAAAGACTACCCTGTCAAAGACTACCCTGTCAAAGACTACCCTGTCAAAGACTACCCTGTCAAAGACTACCCTGTCAAATACTACCCTGTCAAAGACTACCCTGACATAGACTACCCTGTCAAAGACTACCCTGTCAAAGACTACCCTGTCAAAGACTACCCTGTCAAAGACTACCCTGTCAAATACTACCCTGTCAAAGACTACCCTGTCAAATACTACCCTGTCAAAGACTACCCTGACATAGACTACCCCGTCAAAAACTTCCCTGTCAAAGACCACCTTGACATATCCCACCATCCAAATGCACACAATATAAAAAAACAACAACTCCCCAACCGGAAGTTCCATCCCCCCCACCCCCCAGGTTACAGTGACACAAGCCTGGACGCCACGGACCAGCGGCTGACGTTGTTTTCCTTCAGGTACCGCCGGGCAGCCTATGGCACTAAGCTGGGAGTCTGCCTAATGGCGCGGGTCCCACGGGCGCCACTCAGGAGCCGCCACCGGCGCCAGACAGTGAACGCGACGGCGTGCTGGTGCCACGATGGCGGGGGCGTCTGAGGCGGGAGTTTGCACGTGCTAAAAAAAAAAAGAGATCCGCGGGAGAGGTGAAAAAAATGTGTTTGAAAAAAAAATTGTAAGAAGGCAGGAATAATATCGATTTAAAAAAAATGTAAACATTTTTGACCAGGTAAACACTATAGAGTCACACCAACCCCTGGAATCTATGAGAATCCGTTGAGAAGAATGGAATTTGTTGGTGTTCTTTGGAAGATTCTCCAGAAAAGACAATGAAAATATTTTTCTCCATCACTCGCGAGGGCACCTGTTTTTTTGGTAGCTTAGACATAGGAAGGGAAATAACTCAGGTTTTCTGGCATGAAAATAAATATTTTTGCTGTCCGCCGATGGTTGAGGGAGGATATCATATTTAAGGGATGGCTAGAAATAGTATTATAACAATCGAACCGTTGCCCAAACAACAGAGTAGCTCAGAGAAGATATCGCCGTTATTAGGGCGGCCTGTCCTAGGGCTAGACTGCGCTAACCCGAAAGTCTCGAGTTCGAATCCGGGTTCAACGCAGTAGAACATCCCAGAGTTAACCCAGCTCTGATGGGTACCTAAATCACGTTAGGGTAAGTAAAGGCGGCTAGGCACAGTGATGACCACACTATCCCTTCATATGTCGAGGTCACAGAAACAGGTGAATTGTACTTCACTTGCCCTTTAACCGTCGCATTCGATTAAGGAAATCTACTTTTTTTTAAGGCAGTTATTATTATATTGATTTTAGAGATTTCTTGCTGTCTCTTGTGACAGCAACACACCAACTGCCCGAGGGTTCGAACCTGGAACTTTTAGGTTTAGCAACCATGAGCTTTACCGACCCAACCACGCCGACCCTTGTAACGGGATTGTTTCGGCTAGGTTTTTGAGTCAATAACACGACATAGGTAAACATGAAATAACCTCGCCCCTTGGAGTAAGAAAGGGCAGGATGGTGGGATGGGAGGGGGTGGGAATGAATTAGTAGGTTACCCTGATACAAATGGAAGAACAAGATGCAAGAGCTGAACACAATGGGCAATGAATACATTAACTAAATCTAACTAGGCCTCAGACAACACAATGGGCAATGAACGCATCAAATTAATCTAACTATGAAAAAATACATATGAACAGAACGGGCAATTAACAATTATGGACGACAGCGTTTCTTCCAGAATTTTTTCTCCTGGGAGGGGCACTTGAAATTTTCGGGGTGGGGGGGGGGGGCGGTAGACTTTCTACGGGGGGGGGGGGGGGGCGGACACTGTTAAAAGTATCCCCCCCCCCCCGAAGAGATGCCTGGAAGAAACTCTGATGGACGACCCCTTAGGCTAGTCCAACACTTGTCCAAACCTCACAATAACCATAGCACTAAATTTCAATCACAAGTTGTAGGTAATCGTAATATAATACAAAATTTCATGAAAAATATTAACGGAATTAAGCGAATAACTCTAGGGAATTTACGTATCTACTGCTAAACTAGGAAATGGGAATTGAAGGTGGGGATGAGGGGGTGCTTTCATTTGTAAAATAGCATTTTTAACAAATGTTTCAATAAATTTCGAACACATTTTCTTTTTGTGTGAGCAGAGACGAGATTCAAGTGTAAAACATCCACAAAGACACATTAAGTATCAACTAACAAGAGTTTCTTCCAGGCATCTTTTCGGGGGTGGGGTGGGGGTGGAGCCCTTCCGAACAACGTCTACCCCCTCCCCCCCCCCCCTCTTCCAGAACGAAATCGAGCTAAAATTTATATAGAAAATATATACATTTTAACAGTGTCCGACCCTGCCCCCCCCTCCCCAGGAAATTTCAAGTGCTCCCCTTCCCCCCCCCCCCCCCCCCCTGAAGAACAAAGTCTGGAAGAAACACTGCAGAATAGAATGGGGCGTGGGGTGTCCTCGGTTGGCGAATAACTATGACATGTCTTCTAATTTATGCTTTAAAAAACCTGTAATTTGCATTTTTCTTGTTTTATAAATCATGATTTGAAACTTAATCATAAAAAAAACCAAAAAACAAAAAAAACAACTTTACTCCTGCTGTTTACGAATTCTCGAGACTAAAAGAAAAACCGCGCATTAATACATTGATAGATAGCGCCAGGTTCAAACTTTTTTGTGTGTCCGCAATTTTTAATCGAGTTCTGCGCAAGCTTTTTCCGTGTTGATGTTCTACGTGTTTAGGCAATTCAATACGCGCGCACTTCCAATTTTAAAATTCTTTCTTAACGTATTATATATCAAAAGTAGCTTGAAATAGCGGGGAAAAATAGGCCTAGGCAACATAACTGTTTGATTTTTTTTACAAAAAGGCGCACATTTTATTTCGGGAGAGCTAAAAGTAATAAAACTGTCTGAAAACCCACGTATATATATATATATATATATATATATATATATATATATATATATATATATATATATATATATATATATATATATATATATATATATATATATATATATATATATATATATATATATATATGTGTGTGTGTGTGTGTGTGTGTGTGCGTGCGTGCGTGTGTTCAGGATTTTGTACATGCAGTACATCCAGAAGCAATTACATATATCTATTTGTTTATTGTAGTTTCTGCTTTGTTTTTAACTGCTCGAAACTACATTAAACCCCGATAGACAAAACTCTCGCGTGAGAGAATGTTTTCGACACTTATTTCATTTCTTTCAATTCTATGTAGTAATAAACATCACTGGTTTTACTAAAAACAAAACGGCACAAAAGATTGGGAATTTTTTTTTATTGTTATAATTATTTTCAAAACTTCGAGTTAAAAAATTTTTTTTTGTAAAAAACGGCTGAAATTTTTTTTTTTTTTAAATATTTTTTATTTCACTCTCGGTGTTTCGTGTTTCAGTTTAAAAAAAAAAAAGTTGTAGTTTTTTTTCTTCCTTCCCATTAATCTTGCCTCGCCCTGAGCCGTGTTTACACTCCTCTGAAAATAATTGCCTAAGCTATTTTGAAAGTTAAAATGTAAGCAGAAACGCTGCGCGGAAGGATTTCTCGGTAGAAAACTCATGCGGAAGGATTTCTCGCTCGTAAATTCGTTTTGAAATGCTGAAACGATCTTTCATCAAACGAGAAGCAGTCAGTGGCGTCAGTGAAAAACAAAACGAGCTCTTATTTGTTGAAATAATAACGGAATAATGCGCCCCTCCACCCCCCAACCCGGGCTTCTTACCTTCAAACTAATTATCTTTACGGTATCGGGCAGGTTTTTTTTTAACGTCTAGAGAAGTCGCTCGATCCTGTGAATTCGATACTGCAGAGAAGATATTGAAAATTTGGGGTGGAGTTAGCGTTCTTAAAGGGCGGAATTTTTTTTTTTTCGAACTATTTTTTTTTTATCACAAGCATCGAACAAAAGAGGAGAAAATATAGATCTAGTAAAAACAAAACTATTGTAGACCTACCCTGGGCTATCTTAATACAAACGACACGAGAATCACTTTCAATTGTTTTTTGTGTAATTGTCAAATAAAATAAAACTTAAAGGTCACGTGATTTTGTGATGTGATCACGTGGCTGCTTGCGGTGGTCATGTGACCTTATGTTGCAGTCATGTGACTTTATGTTGCAGTCATGTGACCTAATGTTACAGTCATGTGACTTTATGTTGCAGTCGTGTGACCTAATGTTACAGTCATGTGACTTTATGTTGCAGTCATATGATGTTGTAGTCATGTGACCTAATGTTGCAGTCATGTGACTTTATGTTGCAGTCGTGTGACTTTATGTTGCAGTCATATGATGTTGTAGTCATGTGACCTAATGTTGTAGTCATGTGACCTAATGTTGCAGTCATGTGACTTTATGTTGCAGTCATATGATGTTGTAGTCATGTGACCTAATGTTGTAGTCATGTGACTTTATGTTGCAGTCGTGTGACTTTATGTTGCAGTCATGTGACTTTATGTTGCAGTCATGTGACCTTATGTTGCAGTCATATGATGTTTTAGTCAGGTTGCCTTATGTTGCAGTCATGTGACTTTATGTTGCAGTCATGTGACTTTAAGTTGTAGTCATGTGACCTAATGTTGCAGTCATGTCGCCTTATCTGTGTGCGACTGTAATTTTTAATTACGGGACGTTAAGTTATAGTCATGTGATTTTACGTCAGAGCCACGAGATTGTGATCACGTGATAGATTGGTGTGGTCACGTGACCACGTTCTGATGCCGTTGAGTCCCACCACCACCACCACAGTGCGGCACCGCCTCACACCTGTCGCCTAACCCGCCACATCTCAACTCTCAACGGATACCGATAAACATCTCAACATTCTATGACGTAGAGCACAAATTTACCGGAACAGCTAAACACCTCAACCTTTTGTGACGTAGAACACAGATAACCGGAACAGCTAAACACCCCATCCTTTTGTGACGTAGAACACAGATAACCGGAACAGCTAAACACCCCATCCTTTTGTGACGTAGAACACAGATAACCGGAACAGCTAAACACCCCATCCTTTTGTGACGTAGAACACAGATAACCGGAACAGCTAAACACCTCAACCTTCTGTGACGTAGAACACAGATTACCGGAACAGATGAAAGAGCAAAAAAAAACCCCGACGTATGAGTACCTAATCTGAAGAGATCATCTCGATATTCTAGAATCTTCCATCGTGCCGTCTATCTGTACCCATTCTCTGCTGACACAAGAGAAGGTCACTCTGGTTAAAAGAGACGTATCAGTTATCCGCCCGTGCTGTTACAACTTTTCCCTCTCTAATTTTCCCGCCATTTTCCCCAACTTTTCTAAAATGTTACTTGCAGTTCTCTTCTCTTGGTATCCCCAGCCATCAAAGGTCTACCCCGCAAGCGTCACTTTGAAGGGAGTCTCGTTTACCGGTTAGGCGCCCCCTCCACCCCCTCACCAACAGCTTACCGCCCCCTCATTTAAGTTGGCCAATTCCCCTACCCTTCCTTTTTTGTTTAACCTTTTGAAAATCTATTCATTCTTAAGATAGCGCATGTCAATAGACACAGTATTCCTAGACAATATATAGATAAATTATTTCTAGACAAAATATAGACAAATTATTTCGAGACAAAATATAGACAAATTATTTCGAGACAAAATATAGACAAATTATTTCTAGATAAAATATAGACAAATTATTTCCAAACAAAATGTAGGGGAGGGGGCATACAAAGGCAGCAATTTTTTTTTTATTAACCGTCTTACCCCGAAACTATTTTAATCAATTTTAACTTTATCGGCGCTCATCATCAAAAATTCTCCCCCCCCCCCCCACACACACACATAAAAATATCACTTTATAAAGCTACGTCCACCATAATTTTCAAACTTTTATTTATACCATAAATTATCAAGTTTTTCATTATTGAAAAAAAAACTTGATCGCTAGAAAATAAATGCGACAAGTTTGTTGACACCACACTCATCCTTTTTTTGACAAATTGTCAAAAAATAATTTCTAGATTTAAAACTAATCTTTTTCTACGATAAAATGAATGAAATAGCATGTGATTTTGAGCAGGTGAGGATGTGGGGGGGGGGGGGAGGGTAATAAAGTTAAAGTTGGAACAGACTCAAAGTTGAAGGTTGAGGGTTGAGGGGTGGTGTATTAAAGTTGTAATACTTGGTAGAATGGGGGTGGGGGGGGTGGTAATAATGTTGGAAAATACAGTAGGATGGGAGTGTGGGGGGGGGGGGGGTAATAGGGTGAGGACTAAATTTAGATTGTTTCTATGCCACACTGTAGAAATTAAATGTAGACAACGACAGGTTTTGACAGACGGACCAAGTCTTATTGTTTTTTTTAATGAGGTGGGTTGTTTCGTATTTCTTTGCCTACAATGTAGGTTCTGCTTTGTATTTTTAAGTTTCCTACATAATGCTCTGTCTTTTATATTCGATACTTTTTTTTATTGAAAAAATAACGTAACCTTTTCGAACTTTGCGATAAATGGGACAGATAAAGCAGAGTTAAGCTGTTTCTGTAAAACTCGGTATATAAAGCCATAATGTGGTCAGCTTTATTTCCAGCCGCCTAAAATTTCCTTTGAGTCAGGTGTCCATCAGAGATTCGGACTCGAACCAGGGATCCGGGTTAGCAGTCGAGTGCTCTATAATCCGACCACGCCGTCCCAATATAACTTCCCCTTTTTTTCTTAATATTTCTATACAAGTTTAGTTGGTGTCGTGGACACACAGGCAGCTGTGTAAGTTAAGTCCCCCTTCAAAACCTGACGGTCTACGGGGCAAGTGAAGTAGAGTTAACTAGTTTCTGTGACCTTGGCATATGAAGAGATAGTGTGGTCAGCGCTGTGCCCAGCCGCCTTTACTTACCCTAACGTGAGTTAGGTACCCATCAGAGTTGGGTGGACTCAGGGACGGTCTACTGACTTGAACCCGGATTCAAACTCGAGACTCACTGGTTAGCAGTCCAGCTCTCTATTGCTAGACCACTCCGTCAGGCAACTGTGTACTGTGCCAGAAGTGTACCAGATATACCCACACTACCTCATAAAGAGGTGTACACAAGAAGCGCATTGAACTGCACACACTCGAAGCTCATTTAAATACTTTACTAGTTATGAAATAGGAATCCAGCAAAATAATAAATGTTTGAAGTTAGAAAACTGTAACAAAACTGATGAAAAAGTTGAAGGACAGAGGCCTAACATTCCAATTGACAGAGGTTATAGATAGAGACCGGACGAAAAGTGCTCCATTGTTCAAATCGGGTGCGCCAAACGGCTTAAAGAGATGCCGATGAAATGTTTAATAAAAAGATAAATAATAAATCAGGATCAAATTTTTTAGAGCTTAAAGTTTAGTCGACACTCCTCAAATTTTAAAACCATCCATTTCTTTCTAAAAATATGTACTGAACTCGGTGAACATTGAGTATTTTGATAAATTTCTGGTGATCAATTCGGAGTGGAACTTGACTTTTTAAAATGCAAAAGTGTGTCGTTACACTTTCCAAGTCCGTCTCCCCCATCCCTCTCGTTGTAAATCTTTTTTTTTTTTAAGTCCAAACCTACCAACATCTCAATCCCCCTCCCCATGAGTATGACGTGGTTTTATAGACGACACCCTTATGCAATATGACTAGAAAAAAACGATTTAAATTTGCTAAAAAAAATTAACTGTATACGTGACGTCACCTTTCGAAACTAGTCACAAACGGAGTGACGTCATAGAAAGAAATCTCTAAAACACGGATATACACCACAAGGGGAGGTTACTCAGTACGCATAAACAACAGCAAAAAACAAAATAAGATTGCTTTCTTTCTTTAGATAGACGACGCCATACAAGTTACACGGCTCTAAAAAAAATTGTGTTTGGCCTTTCAGCTTGTGAGGAACTTAAAATGTCTTAGTTTGAATTTGATCAAGATGAAAGTCCGGTGAGTGTTGGATGTTAGATTGTAATACGCCACCAGATCGGCGGTAATTTAGCGAGCTGGGAAAAAAAGGGGAAGATAACTCACCGAGGTAAGATAGTATCTCCTCTTGGTCGGCTTCATCAAAGAGGGACGCGGCACCGAAAATGTCGTCATATTGGGCAGACAGACGTTCATCAAACACCGTCAGGAAGAGCAGGTAGCGCAGGTCGCTCTCCACGTCTGCAAGGCATTCGGTCTTGCGGCCGAAGTTGCTGATGTTGTAAACATTGCCGGCGGCCACGGATTTGGTAACATTGGTTAGGAGGTCATGACCTTTGTATACGTGCTGGAGGCGAAACTCTGGAAAGGGGGTTGGGAGGGGGGGGGGGGAGAAAAAAAAATTAAAATGTTGTTTTTTAACACGAAGTGTATGGAAGGGACGGTGTGTGTGTGTGCGTGTGTGTGTGTGCGCGCGCGTGCGTGCGTGTGTGTGTGTGTGGGGGGGGGGACTACAATAGTTGTCTTAATGCAAAATGTATGTTTAGTCTAGATGAAGTGGTTTTTCAAGGGTTTTGAGTAGAACCTGGTTATGGTTTTGTTTAGGGAAGATGGAGATGTATTGTGATTGTGGATGTATTCCTGAGTGGAAAAACTTAGAGACACGATTGTTGTTTCGATAGGGTATAGGGCGTCTTCACTATAGCGACCCTGACCTTCAAATGTAATTGCTACGTCTAGGCTCTTCTGCTGGGCAAAAAAAAAAATATCGTCTTGAAATCTAGATCTACTTCAGCAGAAAGGTGAAATAGAATTTGTAAAAAAATATAAAATAATGTGTTATACCGATATCCGATAACAGACTATTCCGGAAATAGGTTTAGGGGTGGACTGGCCCGCTGGTCTACCGGAAAACTTCCGGTGGCCCCAGGTTAAAAAAAAAAACAAAGCCTGTGGGCTGCAGGAACGGAGCTGTACTAGACCTATTAGTGCTTTGATTAAAAAAAAAATTGTCGCAGGAGTTTCTATCAAGCTTATAATTATTATTAGATTCTGTTGGGGAAAAATGCACTATTTCAGTCTGTGGTTAGGGGCCACTTTAAAAATTTCCAGGGCGTCTTGAACACGGCGGTTCCGCCCCTGATTAGGTTGTAAGCAATATTGAAATCCCAAGTCTAGTTTTATGTTTAGCAATTAGGGTCAGGCGTAGGGTGGAATTTGGGTTAGGATTAGCATTTGTTTACTTAGTTAACTACCAGTAACCTTTTTATGAAGATTTTAATATTTTGCCATTATATGACACTGGTATAAAAATACACATTTAAAAAAATATAAACATTATATGGATCTGAGTATCTTATGGTGTAGAGGTAGAATATGTGGTGTTGTTGTTGTTGCTGTTTTTGTTGTGCTATTGTTGTTGTTATTTGTAGGGGAGGTCACTAGGATCTAGATAGAAAATGTCCAAGACGTTGTAGGGGAGATCATTTTGATTAAACAACGCTCGGATTCTACATAAAGGGAGATAACATTTATTGAAGATTAAAGTGTCCACGTCATTACAATGTTTAAGTCTATTCTACCAGACATCCCCGTATTTAAAACATGTCCCATCAACGTTTGTATAGTGTCTGCATACATTCAATAAGCTCAGTAAAACTACATTACACAAGGCCTCCATCTATAATAATAGTTTCGCTGTCTCTCTATCTATCTATCTGTCTGACAAGAACGCTCTAGAGAAAACACAAGGAATTTAAAAACCTGCACAGTAATTCGAAAAACGAAATATGACGTCGACACATTTAGCGTAGAGTAGAACATAATCTCAAACCAGAGAGTGCACACAGTAATGTAATGACGTCATTGAAACATTGAAAAAAAGGAAATGTTGTCTAATCTAAATGGTTTGCGTGAAGAGTTTCTTGCATACAATTCTTCGGGTAGGGGCGAAGCCCCACCCCCGCGTAAGAACGTCTGAGGGGTGTGGGGGTGGGGGGGGGGGGGGGGGGGGGGTTGAGTGGGGGGGTGGTTTTAATTTAGACTTTTTCCTCCCCGGAGAGGGGTGGGGGGTACTTGAAATTTTCGGGGGCGGGGGTAGAATTTTCGGGGAGGGGCGGACACTGGAAAAAGTATATAATTATATTTCGTTGAATGGGACGGTAGACATGTTTTTTAGGGGGGGGGGGGGGGTTGTGGGTGGGGGGTGGGGGAGGTGGGGGGGGGGGATGGGGGGTGAGTGGGGGGGTGGTTTTAATTTAGACTTTTTCCTCCCCGGAGAGGGGTGGGGGTACTTGAAATTTTCGGGGGCGGGGGTAGAATTTTCGGGGAGGGGGCGGACACTGGAAAAAGTATATAATTATATTTTGTTGAATGGGACGGTAGACATGCTTTTTTTTGGGGGGGGGGGGGGGGGGGGTGGGTGGGGGGGGTGGGGGGGTGGTGGTGTGTGTGTGTGGGGGGGGGTGGGGGTGAGTGGGGGGGTGGTTTTAATTTAGACTTTTTCCTCCCCGGAGAGGGGTGAGGGTACTTGAAATTTTCGGGGGCGGGTGTAGAATTTTCGGGGAGGGGGCGGACACTGGAAAAAGTATATAATTATATTTCGTTGAATGGGACGGTAGACATGTTTTTTTTTTGGGGGGGTGGGGGGTGGGGGGTGGGGGTGGTGTGTGTGTGGGGTGGTGTGTGTAGGGGTGGGGGTGGGGGGGTGGTGTGTGGGGGGGTGGGGTGGGGGGGTTGGGGTGGTGTGGGTGGGGGTGGGGGTGGGGGTGGGGGTGGTGTGTGGGGGGGGGGGTGGTTTTTGTTTAGAAAAAAGAGACAGCACTATCAACCTAGCGCCCGGTGTATCCTTCCTCAACGGGCCATTTTTCTCGTTAATACTAATAGTTTCGCTGTCTGTCTATCTGACAAGAACGCTCTGTCTGACAAGAACGCTCTGTCTGACAAGAACGCTCTAGAGAAAACACAAGCAATTTAAAAACATGCACAGTAATTCGAAAAACGAAATATGACGTCGACACATTTAGCGTAGAGTAGAACATAATCTCAAACCAGAGAGTGCACACAGTAATATGACGTCATTGATTATCGCGTAAACATTGAAAAAAAGCAAATTTTATCTAATCTAAGTGGTTTGCGTGAAGAGTTTCTTTCATAGAATTCTTTGGATAGGGGCGAAGCCCCACCCCCGTGTAAGAACGTCTGAGCCCACCCCCCCTCCCTAACTCAAAAGAAATTTCTTTATTGATACTCTATAATAAAATTACCGCCTAATTAATGTGTCTAATCTAAAAAGTGGTTTTCTTGCAATGGGACGGTAGACATGTTTTTTTTTTTGGGGGGGGGGGGGGGGGGGTGGAGGGGTG